>NW_024062192.1:0-120020 GCF_006381635.1 Hibiscus syriacus
TTACATGTGTTATATATATTAAAATGTCATGGAATCAGAGTGTAAATACCATAAGTTAATTTTATAATTACTCTTATCCCGTCATATAGTATTTACGGCAAGAGCTAAACTTATCTTCTTGGAAGATCACAATCAAAGAAAGATTTAATGATTTCAACCTATCAATTAATTCAGGTACACTTCCGCATCTAATATTTATTTTATTCTTGATGATTTGACATGATTATTTTCATATTTAATATGATCTAGTTCTAACAAGTGGCATCATCGTCAGATCGTGTTGAATCATTGAGAATCAAATTTATTTTATTTTATTTTATTTTTTCTTTTGATTTGATTTGTTACTAAAGTTTTAATAATTTTATATATTAATTTGGTGTGATTTATAAAGAATTAGGGTATTCGATAAATTTACAATTGGTTGAACCTTGGGGCTGAATAATGCGGTCAGGATTGACTTATATTTCTATATACTACTATGCTTCTGCGTTACATGTTGATGTGATTTATAAGGATATTGTTTTTTTTTGTCCATTATAGTCGTATCGACGATTCTCTTGGATATTTTGATGGTGAATACCCAAATTTTAAATTGCTATAGTGGCATAAAGTTATAATAAGGTTTCTTTAGTAATTATAATAGTAATTATTTGGTTTTGGTTTAATTTGGTAAATCCATTATTAAAAAATTATTAATAAATAATTAAAGATTTAGGTTTTCGGTTTCTAATAACGTCATTTAGACAACCTTCCTATAGGTTATTTCGGAACTATGACGTGATTAGAAAATTTAGTTTTTTTTTACTGTTATGGATTATAGAATATATATTTGGTATTGATATATTCGATTCAATTTAATTAAAGATTTAATTCACTAGTTTTTTACTTTGACCTTGTCTTTTGGTTAAATGTTGATTGTTTTGAATTCGGTCTATCATTTGTAATTTATGAATTGATTGCATGTTTAAGGAATTCTTTAAAAACAATAAAAAAACTTAAGTTTTTTATTTCTGATAGCATTTTTTTATGTAACCTTATTCTGGGTTATTTCGGATATTGTAGTGCAATAAGAAATTTTAGTTTTAACATTTGAATAGAAATATTAAATCTGAATACTAATATTTATTTTGAGACGACTTAATTAAAGCAATAATTCGTTAAAGTGACCCAGTTATGAAAAATATTTTGATTTTCAAATAAGGTTATGTACATGTAACTAAGGATATGCTACTATTGATCAGTGCAAAGCAAGATTAATAGTTGATATAATTACATGTACAACTTTGGTAATAAGCATGTGATAATTATTTAGTTTGATGTGTGAGTAATAAATAGGCCCAAAGGAATATTTTTGCTTGACATGTTTTTATTATCAGTGTTTGGTTGCCGCACTAGATATCACTTAAGGTAATATTTTGTCTAAAGATAAAATATTAATGGAGTATCTGATATCTTGAGATAAGGTTTAAGTGTTTTTAAATCTAATATTATTTTGGTAATCTTTTAATTAAAAGATAAAATTAAGAGAAATTGAATGGTTGACAATATTTTTATGGTTTTATTTATATTATTAATGCAATATATGTATATATTCAATTCAATTTTCAGTTATGATTGTTGATTATTATAATATATATTTTTTGAAACAAATTAATTCATATTTTGGCTAAGTATGATATTTTAGTAGATTTGTTGAAACAAAATGTCGCCAAAGTGACATTTTTTGTGTAAACTGATTTATTTAAAATATCAAGATGATGTGTTTCTTTTGATTCATGCGTTTATTAATTGGCCCAAAGGAAAGTTAATATTTGGTCGAATTTCAAGCGATATCTGTGGTAATAACATGTGACAATTATAAGGTATTTTTTATGTGATCATTACATTAGTCCAAAGATTAATACATTGTTCAACATAACTTATTGTCAATGATTGATTACTACAACAAGAGTACATTTTACTGTTAATATTACTCTCCAAAGACTTAATATTGATATAGTGTTTGGTATCTTGTGATGGGAATTAGCCATTATTTTGAATGCATTTGTTTACTTGGATACCATCCTTAATTGGATTTTGAGATGTGAAATTTGTTCAAATTGCATAAGTTAAGTGGTCCAAAAGCACAATATTTAGAAGCCTTTAGGGGAACATAATATGAAAATATTACTAGGGCTAATGATTTTCTTAACAAAATTAAGAATGTTTTCCCCAAAGCAGTAAGGTTTAAATGACATTACTTTTGACTTCTTTGATATCTATAAAGTATGTGTCAAGGAAATGTGAGAGAGTACGTGTAACACCCACAGACCGATACGGGTGACCCGATCCGATTCGAGGTGTCACATTAGGGTAATCGGAGCGACCCAGAATAAAAATTCAATAAAAATTTTAACTTTTTAGAAAACATGTAAGACCATTAAAGAATTTACAAATAAAATACAAGTTCAGAAAACCATTCATATACTACAAATAGAATTAAAATCATACAAGTTTCAGACTCATTATAAAAACCAAATGTGGCCTATATGCCCCCTAATTACACTTAAACCTTACTCTGCCAACTAGCCAAAGGAACTCCCATTATAGATGTTGATAGCTGAATTGGATCAAATCTTTTAAACTGAAACGGTGAGTAAAAGAGTAAACTTTGGGAAGCTCAGTAATACAGAACTACCAAATGATGCTGAATGACTTACAGATAAATGGAAAAACAAATTTTCCTTATTAATTCAAATGTCTATAGGCTTTCGGGATGAGCTGAAAGACATGAAGATTTCAGTTTAGAGGAAACATTTAGAGGCCCAAGTTCAGGAGATCGGAATAGGATGTCTAGTGTGTTCCAACAAAACATAGTAATATATATAGATCCTTTAAAAACGTTACTAGTTTAAAACATATTGTAAAATCACATTAATACCCTCCAACCGAACACCTATATGCAGTTTCCCCATAACTGCATCCATAAGGACTTACCTTAAGCACACAACAAAGGAGCCACCCTAAGGGAGTACCTTGGGGTATATGGGCCTACCCAAGGGTCTCTTTAGGTCCGTAAAAAATTACCAGCTTGATAGATCTGAACCTCCATACTCCAGAATCCTACCTATACAATATCCGGTAGAAATCAGATTTAGCAGTAACTTTCAAAATCATGATCCAGTAGAATATCGTAAGAGTGACAATGAATGTAACCCCCTCAAACTGATGCGGATAACTCGATCCGATCTGGAGTGTCACATTAGGGCCACCGGAGTGACCCACTGTAAAAAACTCAGAAAATTTAAAACTTTTATTAAAACATGTAACTAACAAATTGATTTATCATTGTTCAGAAATAAAACATGTTTTCATACTCGTGTATAAAACAAAATACAATTACATGCCCCCTAATCACTTGTACCATACTCTGTAAGCAACGCCGGAAGAACTCCCTTATTGATATCGATAACTGCACTGATATAATTCTTTTAACCTGCAATGATGAGTAATAGAGTGAGCTTTGGAAAGCTCAGTAATACAGAACTACCTGATGATGCTAAAGAACATGCAGATAAATGGAAAGTCATAATTTTCTTATTGAATCAGACGTATACAAATTTTTAGAATAATCTGAGGTTCCACTGGTAGTTCATCGAATAGAATCCATGAATATCTCAGTTCATAGGAAGCATTCATAGTATCACGTTTTTAGGATATCGAATAGGATGTCTAGTATGTTCCAACAATACAATAAAATCATAATAGGGAACATTCATAGTCACATTAGGCCCATTCTGTTTATTAGCTTGATCAGAGCTATACTATTGTAATTCAATCCAAAAGTTCAATTACACCTTGACACAAATTCCATAAATCATCACATTAAATTGGTGCATCAATAAAACAGTAATCAAAGAACTCAGTGTACCTCATATTAAAACCAATAAAACAGTTCAGTAATAATTAGGGAACACACTAGAGGATCCAAGTATTTTTCAGAGGCATTTTGTAATTATCGGTAAGGATAACATGAAGCTCGTGCAATTTGATCGGATTCTAAGAACAAGGTCCTATTAGAGAGAATCGATTATTAACCAATCTAATCAGACATTTAAAGTTGATACTTTAGAATTCCACTATGATTCATGTGCATCAGGAAAGCGTTCCAGAATGCCCAGAGTGATTTGAGCTAATAAAGGAGAAACGAAGCTTCAAGACATTTACAATCCATGTTAATCGATCGGTTTATCGAACAATTCGAATTGAACAAGATCTCTGAACTAATGCATGTTGACCCGTCAATTTACTGCCTTTTCAGAGTATTTACTCTTTAATACCAAAATTCTTGTCCATAAATCATCTTCGTAATCATCGCTGAATAGATATTCCAATAGTCTTTATTTCATTTCCATATTTCAACGATATCAGGAAATACATACGTACTTGATTCATGTTTTATGACCCATAAGGATAATTCATCATGTAAGTTCAACAATGTTCCCAAACTCATCAAATCACATATTTAATCCTCAGTCATTGAGGTTACTCAGTTCGTTTATCAGTCAAGTTTATCCCGATTACTTTAGAGCTTTCCATATAATCCAGACGTTTCTGAATTTCATATATATATATATTGTACTTCCGTTTAATTTAATTTGGTCTTCCTAGTTGATTTGTCTAACAAACATTCATTTCTTATTATCGAATGCGACCTAGAGTTGAGTTGAGCTGAGTACTTTCAAAATTATCATTGAACCACACTTGAGAAGACGAACACGCATTCAAGTAACATCTATACATTTCAGGTACTGACATATACACTAGCATTGATTGCTCGGCTTAATATGTGATCCATAACTTTTAAGAGCAGTACCATATCCATGTTTATTTGGATTCCTTAATTAATCCAACACTTCTACTAATTTTAGGTCATAAGGGTATTTTGGTCATTCTGGTGCCCAGTTTTATTCCATTCTTTTCAGAGCTCAAGGATATCCAATCATTCCTGAGCTTGGTAATATTCTTGAGTCTTTTTCATTACAGGGGTATTCTGATCATTTTACAGATCCGATGTATTTCAATTCTTTCCTTCAATTCTGTCTTATTATTTAATTCCAACTTATCATTTATTCCAGACCTTTAAAATAATTCTTATAAAAGAGCACCCTCGATAATTTATTCTTAACTCGAAGATTTTCAGATCGATTGTCTTCTCAGATGTTACCAATAGGTTATCAGAAATTTTATGTACAAAGACAAGATCTTAACAATTAAATATGTAATTCATTGAGTTAAGTAAAAATCCTCCAAGAACTTTCTCATTCAGGGTCAACTCGACCTATTTTTACCTTTCAAGGACATTTTCATAATTTTTTAACCAGATGATTTCGGTATTAACTCTTAACGAGCATACTTATAATTTAAAGATCCTGTGGTTAGTTGTTTCCTCGAACATTCTCTGATCTTGAAATGATTCCTTAACAGACTTCTAGTATCTTGCAAAATCCCTATTGAGGTTAAAAACCGGTTATCCATAATTTCCAAGTAAAACTAACATTTCTTATGCACATCAATAAATTTATCAGATCAATATGTCTTTTCAGATTTACTAATCCACTTCCAGTGACAATTCTTGTCATTTTCCAATATAAGGGTAATTTCATAATTTTACCTAATCGAAATATTCTCATAATTTCTCATATAAGTACCTTTAACATTTAACCTTTGATGATATAAAATATAAGTTACAAATCTAGGGCTGATTTCTTTATCATTTATCACAAACTTATAATTTAATTCTAACAATTCCTCAATCTCTTATATTAGTCATTCAATCCGTATTCAGTTACAGAATTTCTACCACATTCATATCGAGTGAATAAATTATTCAACTCCACAAAAGTGACCAACGTTATCTTATTCATGCATTTACCAATATCAACATATTCCATAAAGCATAAAGAGGTAGTAAAGTATTACCTCGATTTTTGTGCCATACTGATCGACCATTAATTTCCATTTGAACGCCCTCGATCTTGAAATCAACTTCCAATAATTCCTCAGATGTATATCAACAGAAATTACAAAAAACACGGAGCTTAATTCCGAAAAACGAATCGAATCGGGTGATAAATCAGTCAAAAACAGCTTACCGAGTTCGAATTTGACGAAACAAACTTCAGTTTAAGATTCAGGACGTTAACAAAACCCAAAATATGACTCTTAAATTTAATCTCACAAACTTGGTTTCTAACTTCCATCTTTTTCTCATGAACACGGACCATCCACCGTACAAATACGACTTCAAATAATTTTCCTTTCCATAAAAATAAATTATTAGAATCTAATTAATAATTTGGGGACTCAATTTGCAAAACTAAAAACTTGAAGAGCCAATAATATTTAATTACTAACACCATGGACTAAATTATTCTTATTTAAACCATTATGCCATAATCATAATAATACGAAAGCTAAAAGACAAGATTAAGTTTTTTTAACAAACTTGGATGACTAACCTAGTAATTTCGCCTTCCTCATTTTATCACATACTCAAACTGAAACCAATGGAATGCAAGAATACCTCCCCAGTATACCAATTTCTGATGGCTCAAAGCACCGACTCAAATGAGCTAATAATTGATCCTCGGTGATGCTGTTTGATACGTTGACTTTCAACAAAGGTTTTAGCCTCTCATCGGCTCAACAATCGCTGATTAATTGCATATCTAAAGCTTGTAACCATTGAAGAACCCTATCATCTCTATCGCTCTATTGAAGCAACAATTCCACGTCATTTTTATCAACGAATATGTCCGTCAATCGTTCCGCGAGTCTGATTCAATTCCTTATCTCACCGTTTTGTCTCGTGCCTGATCCAGATCCAACGCCACACGAGGTCTGAACAACACCTTCCTTTCATTCTTTTGATATGTTTCTTGATCTCTTGAGCACAAGCTTCACTGTGCGTGTAAAATTTCAAGATAACCTCTTGAGATTATTGAGCAGATTCTCTTTTAGATTCATCTCCTTTCTTTGCATCTTCTTAAACCTTTTTCTGCTCCATGGTCCTGACGAAGATTAAAGAGATTGACGAGGCTTATCTTGGGTCAACTATTAAAACGTTCGTTACTGTTCCGGCTTATGCATGACTTCGGCACTGCTCGTGAAATCGACGAACTCGGCTCGGTGATTGCTCAACAGCCCGGACCCTCTCTCGACCACTAACTGAAGGTTCTTTTCGGTGTTTTTGTCGATGTTAACAGTCCATATTAGCTTCTTCCTGCATATAAAATTCTGCTTTGATGTCCTGTTGTGAAATCCGCTTACTTCCACCACATCCCCTAGTCGATATCGGTATAGCCCAATAAAAGTAGTGAGATCAATCTCATATTCTTGTCTAACCTTGACTTGTGACATTAGAACAGGTTCATCTTCAATGAAATCAATGTTGCCCAAACTCGAATCTTGATTCAGGTAGTAGAGAAGGATCCAAGTTAACCCCGATGTAGTTGTTCCTTATGAAGCTGCTGTACAGGCTGGAATTTTGAGTGGTGAGGGTAACGATAAGGTTCCAGACAATGTCATTATTATTAATCTAATCCACCCAATAACTTGTCCTCTTTTACCTACTCTATCCTCATCAATTTGTTTAATAATATAAAGATATGATAAAATAATTATTTGCCAACTAACTTCATATCATTTCACATATTTAAACTTAAAGAAATCTAACCCCATATTGGGGTGTGACAATTCTCCACTCCTTAAAAGGATTTCTTCCTCGAAATTCATTCATGTCATATAATTGCATAAATGAAACCTCTATCGGTTCTTTCATATCTTTCAGTAGCTTTTTCAGAAGTATCGACACTCTATTAATCCTTAACCAGCTGAGTATACATTTTCTTCAGAACTCTCCCTCATTCCAATAAAAGAATCAGAACGATAATATCCTTGTAGAATCAATTCAGCCTTGGTTACGAAAATAAGCTCATAGAGCTGTAACATATCTCAATTCATTTCTGTAGTCAGGTCAAAATTTCTTGAATGAGTAACTCTCAAATGGCTCATGACGTACTTTACAGAATTTAAACAAACATTACTGGTATTCGTTTATGCAATAGTAGAGTCTTAACGGATAGAAAACTTAAGTTGCTCGTTACAGGTAGGGACTCAACTTTGGACTTCAGGCTCAGAGAAGTACGATTGTTGTCTAGGGGCATGTACTGATCAGACATCTTTTGACATTTGATTCGGTCGGTCTATCATGAAAATTTTGACTAAAACCAAAGCTCTGATACCACTAAATGTAACCCCCTCAAACCGATGCGGATAACCCGATCCGATCTGGAGTGTCACATTAGGGCAACCGGAGTGACCCACTGTAAAAATCTCAGAAAATTTAAAACTTTTATTAAAACATGTAACTAACAAATTGATTTATCATTGTTCGGAAATAAAACATATTTTCATACTCGTATATAAAACAAAATACAATTACATGCCCCCTAATCACTTGTACCATACTCTGTAAGCAACGCCGGAAGAACTCCCTTATTGATATCGATAACTGCACTGATACAATTCTTTTAACCTGCAATGATGAGTAATAGAGTGAGCTTCGGAAAGCTCAGTAATACAGAACTACCTGATGATGCTAAAGGACATGCAGATAAATGGAAAGTTATAATTTTCTTATTGAATCAGACGTATACAAATTTTTAGAATAATCTGAGGTTCCACTGGTAGTTCATCGAATAGAATCCATGAATATCTCAGTTCATATGAAGCATTCATAGTATCATATTTTTAGGATATCGAATAGGATGTCTAGTGTGTTCCAACAATACAATAAAATCATAATAGGTACAATAAACAAATCATAGTCTAGTAAATCTCATAAATTCATAAAAGAGTTTAACATTTGAAAATCATAGTTTAAACTCTTTTCTTGTACACCATCAGTAATTTCCAAAACTATTTTCCATATAGCTTACTCTAAGCACACAACAAAAAGAAAGGCAACCTAAGGATATGCTTTAGAGCTTGTATCCTTAAGCCCGTAAGTCCAAGTCCATATAGTTTACCCTAAGCACACAGCAAGGGAAGCCAACCTAATGTATCTTGGGGCCCCAAGAGTCACATTAGGCCCATTCTGTTTATTAGCTTGATCAGAGCTATACTATTGTAATTCAATCCAAAAGTTCAATTACACCCTGACACAAATTCCATAAATCATCACATTAAATTGGTGCATCAATAAAACAGTAATCAAAGAACTCAGTGTACCTCATATTAAAACCAATAAAACAGTTCAGTAATAATTAGGGAACACACTAGAGGATCCAAGTATTTTTCAGAGGCATTTTGTAATTATCGGTAAGGATAACATGAAGCTCGTGCAATTTGATCGGATTCTAAGAACAAGGTCCTATTGGAGAGAATCGATTATTAACCAATCTAATCAGACATTTAAAGTTGATACTTTAGAATTCCACTATGATTCATGTGCATCATGAAAGCGTTCCAGAATGCCCAGAGTGATTTGAGCTAATAAAGGAGAAACGAAGCTTCAAGACATTTACAATCCATGTTAATCGATCGGTTTATCGAACAATTCGAACTGAACAAGCTCTCTGAACTAATGCATGTTGACCCGTCAATTTACTGCCTTTTTAGAGTATTTACTCTTTAATACCAAAATTCTTGTCCATAAATCATCTTCATAATCATCGCTGAATAGATCTTCCAATAGTCTTTATTTCGTTTCCATATTTCAACGATATCAGGAAATACATACGTACTTGATTCATGTTTTATGACCCATAAGGATAATTCATCATGTAAGTTCAACAGTGTTCCCAAACTCATCAAATCACCTATTTAATCCTCAATCATTGAGGTTACTCAGTTCGTTTATCAGTCAAGTCTATCCCGATTACTTCAGAGCTTTCCAGATAATCAAGACGTTTCTGAATTTCATATATATATTGTACTTCCGTTTAATTTAATTTGGTCTTTGTGGTTGATTTGTCTAACAAACATTCATTTCTTATTATCGAATGCGACCTAGAGTTGAGTTGAGCTGAGTACTTTCAAAATTATCATTGAACCACACTTGAGAAGATGAACACGCATTCAAGTAACATCTATACATTTCAGGTACTGACATATACACTAGCATTGATTGCTCGGCTTAATATGTGATCCATAACTTTTAAGAGCAGTACCATATCCATGTTAATTTGGATTCCTTAATTAATCCAACACTTCTACTAATTTTAGGTCATAAGGGTATTTTGGTCATTCTGGTGCCCAATTTTATTCAATTCTTTTCAGAGCTCGAGGATATCTAATCATTCCTGAGCTTGGTAATATTCTTGAGTCTTTTTCATTACAGGGGTATTCTGATCATTTTACAGATCCAGTGTATTTCAATTCTTTCCTTCAATTCTGTCTTATTATTTAATTCCAACTTATCATTTATTCCAGACCTTTCAAATAAGTCTTACAAAAGAGCACCCTCGATAATTTATTATTAACTCGAAGATTTTCAGATTGATTATCTTCTCAGATGTTACCAATAGGTTATCAGAAATTTTATGTACAAAGACAGGATCTTAACAATTAAATACGTAATTCATTGAGTTAAGTACAAATCCTCTAAGAACTTTCTCATTCAGGGTTAACTCGACCTATTTTTACCTTTCAAGGGCATTTTCGTAATTTTTTAACCAGATGATTTCGGTATTAACTCTTAACGAGCATACTTATAATTTAAAGATCCTATGGTTAATTGTTTCCTCGAACATTCTCTGATCTTGAAAAGATTCCTTAACAGACTTCTAGTATCTTGTAAAATCCCTATTGAGGTTAAAAACCGGTTATCCATAATTTCCAAGTAAAACTAACATTTCTTATGCACATCAATAAATTTATCAGATCAATATGTCTTTTCAGATTTACTAATCCACTTCCAGGGACAATTCTTGTCATTTTCCAACATAAGGGTAATTTCATAATTTTACCTAATCGAAATATTCTCATAATTTCTCATATAAGTACCTTTAACATTTGATGATATAAAATATAAGTTACAAATCCAGGGCTGATTTCTTTATCACTTATCACAAACTTGTAATTTAATTCTAACAATTCCTCAATCTCTTATATTAGTCATTCGATCCGTATTCAGTTACAGAATTTCTACCACATTCATATCGAGTGAATAAATTATTCAACTCCACAAAAGTGACCAACGTTATCTTATTCATGCATTTACCAATATCAACATGTTCCATAAAGCATAAAGAGGTAGTAAAGTATTACCTCGATTTTCGTGCCATACTGCTCGACCATTAATTTCCATTTGAACGCCCTCGATCTTGAAATCAACTTCCAATAATTCCTCAGATGCATATCAACAGAAATTACAAAAAAACGGAGCTTAATTCCGAAAAATGGATCGAATCGAGTGATAAATCAGTCAAAAACATGTTACCGAGTTCGAATTTGATGAAACAAACTTCAGATTCAGATTCAGGACGTCAACAAAACCCAAAATATGACTCTTAAATTTAATCTCACAAACTTGGTTTCTAACTTCCATCTTTTTCTCATGAACACGGACCATCCACCGTACAAATACGACTTCAAATAATTTTCCTTTCCATAAAAATAAATTATTAGAATCTAATTAATAATTTGGGGACTCAATTTGCAAAACTAAAAACTTGAAGAGCCAATAATATTTAATTACTAACACCATGGACTAAATTATTCTTATTTAAACCATTATGCCATAATCATAATAATACGAAAGCTAAAAGACAAGATTAAGTTTTTTTTTAACAAACTTGGATGACTAACCTAGTAATTTCGCCTTCCTCATTTTATCACATACTCAAACTGAAACCAATGGAATGCAAGAATACCTCCCCAGTATACCAATTTCCGATGGCTCAAAGCACCGACTCAAATGAGCTAATAATCGATCCTCGACGATGCCGTTTGATACGTTGACTTTCAACAAAGGTTTTAGCCTCTCATCGGTTCAACAATCGCCGATTAATTGCATATCTAAAGCTTGTAACCATTGAAGAACCCTATCATCTCTATCGCTCTGTTGAAGCAACAAATCCACATTATTTTTATCAACGAATATGTCCGTCAATCCTTCCGCGAGTCTGATTCAATTCCTTATCTCACCGTTTTGTCTCGTGCCTGATCCAGATCCAACGCCACACGAGGTCTGAACAACACCTTCCTTTCATTCTTTTGATATGTTTCTTGATCTCTTGAGCACAAGCTTCACCGTCCATGTAAACTTTCAAGATAACCTCTTGAGGTTATTGAGCAGATTCTCCTTTAGATTCATCTCCTTTCTTTGCATCTTCTTCAACCTTTTTCTGCTCCATGGTCCTGAAGAAGATTAAAGAGATTGACGAGGCTTATCTTGGGTCAACTATTAAAACGTTCGTTACTGTTCCAGCTTACGCATGACTTCAGCACTGCTCGTGAAATCGACGAACTCGGCTCGGTGATTGCTTAACAGCTCGGACCCTCTCTAGACCACTAACTGAAGGTTTTTTTCGGTGTTTTTGTCGATGTTAACAGCCCATATTAGCTTTTTCCTTCATATAAAATTCTGCTTTGATGTCCTGTTGTGAAATCCGCTCACTTCCACCACATCCCCTAGTCGATATCGGTATAGCCCAGTAAAAGTAGTGAGGTCAATCTAATATTCTTGTCTAACCTTGACTTGTGACAGTAGAACAGGTTCATCTTCAATGAAATCAATGCTGCCCAAACTCGAATCTTGATTCAGGTAGTAAAGAAGGATCCAAGTTAACCTCGATGAAGTTGTTCCTTATGAAGCTGCTGTACAGGCTGGAATTTTGAGTGGTGAGGGTAACGATAAGGTTCCAGACAATGTCATTATTATTAATCTAATCCACCCAATAACTTGTCCTCTTTTACCTACTTTATCCTCATCAATTTGTTTAATAATATAAAGATATGATAAAATAATTATTTGCCAACTAACTTCATATCATTTCACATATTTAAACTTAAAGAAATCTAACCCCATATTGGGGTGTGACAATGAAGTTATTTATATCACATAATTACCCTCTACCCAAACACCATATGTAGTCCCATGATTTACCCAAGGGAGTTCCTTAGGGCCTTAAAGCCTACCGAAGGTCACCTTAGGTCCGTATGGAATTATCAGCTTGATCAGTGTTGAACCTTCATACTCCAGCCCACCCAGATAACGTCTCAATAAAACAATTCAAGTAGTAACCAGTAGATCCCATGATCCATAAATCAGGAACAATTATATTTTCCAGTGAAAACATGTAATCAGAGAACACATATCATGTAACTATAGTTTATTAATAGTAAATCAACATTAATAAATCCGTAATTTCAGAAAATCAAGTTTTAAAACATGTAAAATAATTACATGTCACATAGGGAACACACTAGAGGATCCAATTACTCTTCGGGGATACTTGGTATTTATCAGGTAGGGAACCATGAAACTTTTGTAATTTAATAGGATTTCAGAATTAATATCCCTATAAAAGGGGTTTGATAGCTAATGGATTCATCAGTCCTTCGAAAAGTGATTTATCAATATCATATAATATTCGAATATTTTCAAAGACACTTAGTAATCAAGAAAGTATTCAGAATCTTTTGCCTCAAAGTTACTTAAGATTTCAAATGACAGGAATGATTCCATTATTTAGGAAATCAAGGGAATTTTAGACATTTGGTTATAGGATAACTTTTTAGTAATTTATTCTAATAAGAGTGAAATGATGATTCATGGTATTTAAGATTTATGTTGATTTATCAGGATATAGAGTCAACTCAAACTGAACAAATCCTAGCACTATAATCCTTATCAACCAGTCAAATCGATGCACTTCAAGGATAGTCACACTTTGATACTGACGTCACTAGCCAAACTGATCGTCTTCAAATCATCGTGGAATAGATCTTAGGGAGACGAGCATGTATTCCAATGGTATTTATTTCATTTTTATATTACAACGGTATCAAGAAATGTCAACGTGCTTGATTCGTGGTTCAAAACCCTTATGGACGGTATAACATATAAGTTCATTAGTGTTTCCAGACTTATCCAAGTCATCCACTAAATTCTAGGTTATAGAGGGTACTTTGGTTATTTAGTATTCAAGTTTATCGCAGTCTTTTCAGAGTTTCCTGAGTAATTCGATCGTTTTAACGATTCGGATAAGTATAGTACTTTCATTCAGTTCAACTTTGTCATATAACATAGTCATTTCGAGAAATTCAGACGTGTAAAGTACCTTCGATAATTTAGTCTCTGGGTGTTTGCCTAGGAAATAAAAATTCTAGGTCATGTTGGTATTCGAGGTTGATTTATTCACTTTAGAGCTTGAAGGTATTTAGTCATTATAGGGCTTGGAGGTACTTTGGGCCATTTTACACTTAAGGGGCATTTTGATCATTTTACTGTTCAAGGGTATCATGTCATTTTCTTCAATTTAATCGTATGAATCATTCTAGTAATTTATTTATCAAGTGGTTTTATCCAAAAACCAAAAATTCTAAATTTTTTGTCATCTTGGAGGTTAAAAATCAGTTATCCAGGATTTTCTAAGCAAAAATAGCATTTTCCATGTACATCAGTAGTTTCATCGGATCAATATGTCTTTTCGAAGTTATTTGTCCACTTCCAGGGATAATTCTTTTATTTTTACATCATAAGGGTATTTTCATAATTTTACCCCATAAAGGTATTTTTTGAAATTTTACCTAAAATAAGTATTTTCATAATTTCTCATCCAAGTACCTTTGACATTTAACCTTTAAAGAGACAAATCAAAATTTACAGATCTTGAAGTTGATTGCTTCACCACTTAATCACAGAACCTGTAATTTAATTCTCATCGGTCTTCCAATTTATTGTACGAGTCATCTGAGTCATATTCAGTTTACCAACTTTACACCATATATGATTCGAGTCCAGTAATAATTAACTATATGTAAATTATCAATAAATTTATTCATGCAACCCATATCAACATGTTCCTTAAAGCATGAAATAAGGTAGTAATGTATTACCTCGATTTTTGTGATCCACCGATTGAACATTTAAACTCCATTCGATCACTATCGAACTTGAATCCAACGTCCAATAATATCTTAAGATACATATAAACAAAAATTACATTATAAACGGACCTTAATGCGGAAAATAGATCGAATCGAAAGGTAATTTGCTGAAAAACAACTTACTGGGTTTTAAATTGAGGAAACAAACTTCGGATTCAAACTCAGGACGTCGAAAAACATAAAATATGAGTTTTCAAAAACTTTGACTTTTTGGTCAAAGTCAACGAGTTGACTCAGTCTAGGTTGACTCGGTTTAGACCTGTTTGATTAGATCAGTTTGTTTGACTGGACTGGATCCAGAAGACTCCTAGACCGGTAAAGGAGGCCCACGCGCACTGCAAGTGTGTGGCAACGCGTGTGACGATGACGAGACTTGTTTTGAACGGCTGATTCTCCCCTGAGAAACTATACACTTAAAAATCCACATCAACCATTTAACCAACCCAAAACAACTTAAATCAATCAGAAATATTCAAAACGTACCCCTAAAATGGCGATCAATGATGGGATGATATTCATGTGTTCATACATGTCGTTAATCAAGAAGTGAATCTAGAACCTCAACAAGATAATATTGAATAACTCTCCATTTAAGATGAGAAATTGTTACGGAAGAATAAACTCAATAACATCAAAGAACAAGTATATTAGTAAGATCCACGATATGAGAGAAATATTATTTTAGATTATTATGTTTCTATTTGAAATAAGGATGACAATGGAATGATAGAGGCTGATCTAATCAAATTTCGTCATGTCATAAAAGTTTTGATTCTAAAAAATGGACTAATGTAATGTAAGAAAAGTATAAGGTTTATATAAGATAATAAAGTTTGAGAACTTGTCTCATTACCTGAAGGTGCAAAATTAATTGGATGCAAATGGATATTTAAAACCAAAATGGATCCAAAAGGTGATGTAGACAGGTATAAAACATTTCTTGTATCTAAAAGATGAACTCATTAAGAAGACAATGATTTTGTAGAGACTTTCTCTTTGGTTTCATTGAAAGACTTTAAGGATAATTATGATACTTGTTGCTCATATTTGATTTTGAGTTACATAAGTTGGTGAAATACTTTATACGGTGTAGAAAATTGTGTCTGATGATATAAAATTAATGATATGCAAATTAAGGAAATCCATTTATGAGTTTAAGTATGACTCCCGTTAATTGTATAACAAATTTTACCAAGTGATTATCTCGTTTGGTTTTGAGATAAATTTGGTTGATAATTGTATATACTATAACTTCAGTGAGAGTAAAACAAATAATACCCCTTATTGCTAAAGGAAACAAGCTTAATCTTGATCAGTGCCCTAAGGATGATTTTGAAACTAAGGAAATTCAAAAAGGTTCCTTATGCTTCAAAATAAATAACGAATTTAGTGTATACTCAAGTTTATATGCATTCGGATATAGCGTATGTTTGTAGGATATTAAGCATATATTTAAGCAATTTGTGTATGGATTGTTGGAGAGCAACCAAATTGATTCATACAATACATTTAAGAAAAAAAATGTTACAATATCACATATCGGAGGTCTAGTAAATAAGAGATCATCAAATTTATAGACTCCAATTTATTGAATTATGGATGCAAAATTTTGTCACATAAACTGCTAATTATTGATTGATAAGAAAAACCACTTGAGTTATTTTGTGACAACTAAGTTATAGTCCTTTATTTCATATATATAACATAAAAGCCTTAAAGTCTAAGCACTTAGACATTATGTTTCTAGTTGTTAAAGAAAATTCAGAGTGTTTATGTGTTTATAGAACATATTGGTACAAACTCAAAATTGCACGCTTACTAAGAAATTGTCACCCAAGGTCTTTCCTAAGCACACTACTCATGTGGGTGTAATATCATTTAAGGATATTCGGTTTTAGTGGGAGTTTGTATCTAATGCTTGTTTATTATAAACACAATTTCAGTTACTTTAGTTTAAAGATATTTATTTTAAGATTATTTTCTGAAGAAATAAAGTTAATTTTAGTTTATCCGCACTCTTTTTTTGGTAAAATTTGATCTCACTAATGTTTAAAGAGGACCAGCTGGAAATGGACATGTACGATTCACATTGCATGTAATTTCCATGCTACACTCCATATTTGATCTATGTCATTTGATTGTGCTTGTATACGTGATCATTGTCTAGTCATGATTGATATGACAAAGGCTACTTTGATCCTATATGGATATAGTTGATGGACGAGATTGTTATAGAATACTTATTATATGATAGCAAATTTTGAGCTCTTAAGGTTGTACATTTGTCAGGAAACATATGTTGCCCTACTAGGAGATAATTGGAGTAAAATCCATTTTTGTGGGCACATATGTATAATGTACAATGTTATCATAAAGTATGACACAAAGTGACCAATTATGTTACATGTGTTATATGTACTAAAGTGTCATGAAATCAAAGTGTAGATACCATAAGTTGAACTTATAATTTGATGAGGGACAAAATTATAAATACTTAAAAGATTAACCTAATATTCAATCTATATAAAGAGGTAGTGGTCCCCAAGAAATAAGTTAACATGTATTACTCTTATCCCGTCATAGAGTATTTACGCAAGAGGACACCTATTTTCTTAGAAAATCACAATCAAAGAAAGATTCAAATATTTCAATCTATCAATTAATTCAGTACGCTTTTGCATCTAGTATTTATTTTATTCTTGATGATTTGACATTATGAGATCTTGGTTATTTTTGTAATTTAATATGATTTAGTTTTAACATATTCTCATATTGACTGGCAATTCCATCGTTGTTAGTATTGCTCTGAACAACATCATTGTTCTCATTTTGACTTGCATTTTCATTGTTGTTGCTGTCGTTGTAACTCTGAGGAGCATTATTCTCATTTTGACATGTGTTTTCATTGTTTTTGGTGCAGGTCTGAGCAGCATTTTCATTTACATTCGAATCGTGGTCCTTTTGAGTAACCTTTGAAATTTTATTTTCATTGTTGTCAGTGTTGCTCAGAGTGGCATTGTTCTCGTTTTGACCTGCATTTTCATTGTTTTCGGTGAGCAAGTTGGGTCATCGTTGGCTCTTCGGCTGGGCCGCCATTTGTTTGTTGAATTGAAAATTACAGCAAAGAAGATGATGTTGGATGAAATGTGTGAGAGAGACAATATATAGAATAAATAATAAATTTTGCAAGAGAGAATCAAGTTTCAGACTTGATTTGGTGGTAATGTAAAGAGGCTCTAATCCTAGGAAGAGGTAGGACGGCAAGAGCAAAAATATCTTCTTGGAAGATCACAATCAAAGAAATATTCAATGATTTCAACATATAAGTTAATTCAGGTACGTTTTCGCATCTAGTATTTATTTTATTATTGATGGTTTGACATTATGAGATCATGGTTATTTTCATAATTTAATATGATTTAATTCTAACATATTATCATTTTGACTTGCATTTCCATCGTTGTTGGTATTGCTCTGAACAACATCATTGTTCTCATTTTGACTTGCATTTTCATTGTTGTTGCTGTCGTTATAACTCTGAGGAGCATTATTCTCATTTTGACCTGTGTTTTCATTGTTTTTGGTGCAGGTCTGAGCAGAATTTTCATTTACACTCGAATCGTGGTCCTTTTGAGTAACCTCTGAAGTTTCATTTTCATTGTTGTCAGTGTAGCTCTGAGTGGCATTGTTCTCGTTTTGACCTGCATTTTCATTGTTTTCGGTGAGCAAGTTGGGTCATCGTTAGCTCTTCGGCTGGGCCGCCATTTGTTTGTTGAATTTTTTGCGTTGAAAATTACAACAAAGAAGATGATGTTGGATGAAATGTGTGAGAGAGACAATATATTAAAAATATTATATATTATTACTTTAAAAGAATTTTAGATTTTGCTGGCGTAGCATTTTTCATGTCATTAACTTTGTATATGTGGCACTATCACATTAGTGTGTGATATTATGTAAGTTTGTCATGTTATCTTCATGTTGGTTGAATAACGATTTTTCATCTAATGATGGGATCTTTTGACCCCAAATGAAATAGTGAGGGTAATATGCTCAAAAAAAATTGGAATCAAATTGACACTATTATCGAATGTTATGGGTGTTTTGTCGCATTATGTCTTTTATATAATACCCACATTCATTTTTATTTATTTATTCTTTTTTAGTTGAATTTAAGGCGTGTTTCTAACAAAATAATAAAAATAACGTGTTTGACAGAATTTAATCATTTTTCTTTGGTTTATTAATATAATAATAAATTAATTATTCAGAATAATGAAATATATTTTCATTATATAGAGGCCTATTTTTTGAGTTTTCATTCATGGTCTTGAAAATGTCTGAGACAACTCTAAGTTTGATGGGCTAATACTGAGTTTAGTTAAGTAAGAATTAGGATCAATTCATGTTAAAAAAGGATTTTGTATAAGGGTCAAATGTGAGAGCACTTATGCGGGCAATTTGTCCATTCACAAACTTTTTTTTAATTAATCAATGGTATCCGATTTATTGACCGATTAATTCAGATCGAGTATTGTAAAGACGAGGGCGAACCACCCAACTCAGTTTGTTTTATTCGTAAATGTCAGGATTCGAACCTCTGATCTTACTTAAGGGACCTAGTACCTCATCTTTCTAAACCAATTAGTTGTTGGTTCACAACATATTAATTTATTCTTGTTTTTTACGTTGGATAAAAGAAAAGCTCAAGAGAGGTTATTAGTGTCTTCCCTTCTAGCTTTCTCTCCCACTTCATTTACCCCTCTTTCTCCCAAAACTTAGAGCATGGTAGTCAAATAATCTAACTTTCTAGAGAGATACAATCATCCATGTTTAAAAAGAACAAGAATCATCATCCTTGTATCGTCGAGAAAATCTGCATAAAAACTAGTTCTAAGGTATCCATACGTTATTTTGAATGTTTTAATGGAATCTTTGATATTTGACTTCAAATCATGTTACTTACGAACCAATCAACGAGTTGAATCAGGGATTCAAATTATGGTCGCGATTGCGTTTTCGGAGGGAACCATTACCGTTGTATCGCGAGCATAGCGGGCGCTATTGCGGTGATTGCGGGTGTCTCAGACAAATAATAGTGTTTTCAGAGGGTATCGCTAACGTTATATCGCGGGCGCTATCGTGTTCGCGGACCGCTATTTAAATCCACGTTGAATGTTAAATATTAGATTGCATTTCATACCGACTTTGTTTCCCGCAATGAACGGGCTAATGAACAAAGATACTCTCTTTTCTTCAACCCCAAGTTTGACTTTAATCATTGAACTGCACGTAGCTATCAGTCCCACCTTGATCATTAAGTCAACACGTCAATCTTAAACGTGCACGACGCGCTGGACTGATGAATGGTTAGGGAATTCAAAATGAAAAAGAAAGAAAGAAAGCAAAATCATGGCGTTTTTCATGTAGGAACTTTTGATAGATGAAGAAAATGAGTGCCTTTTGATACCCCTTTGGGGCCCTTGTAAAAGCATGCTTAATCAATTTGTTGAAAAAGAATCATCCCATTCAACAGTGCGTTTCAGTACTGATTTATCTGTTTTCATGTCGAATGTTTCTTTTGCCTCCAAATAATTTAACATGAGCTTCATTTTCTTCTCTTTGGTTTTTTTCAGCTTGTACATATTCTCTTGTGTTCATGGCTTGGACAGATCTTCCAATTGTTCGCTGGATACATTTCTTCAGGATTTTGCTTTCAGAGCACTGGTTATTACACACAGGCCTCACACTGGTGCTTTGTACAAAGCTAATCTTCCTACTGATCTCTCCGGCATGGAAGTTTCCATCGCTCGAATCCGAAGCCGGACGTTGTGGAAGCAAGGGGCTAATCTGAGTAGCTTTCGCATCCCGTCGCAGACCGTTCCCGTTCCTCGGGTCCGGCGGCTCGCAATCGTCTACGAGAACCTCGGGAATCGGTCTTCTCAGTACTACAGTATTTCAGGTTACTCGCTGATCACTCCTGTCGTCGGTTTCATGGTTTTTGATGCTTCGAATGCTAGAGCCACTAGGCTAAGAAGTATCGGCATCGACACGATGGGGAAGCCTATATCAATCCATTTTTCCAAAGCGAAGTACTCGGCTTCCGCACGATGTGCGACTTTCAGCAGCAATGGGACAGTTGATTTCAGTCGCATAATGCTTCCCAATGTGTGTTACACTTCAAGTCAGGGCCATTTCTCTGTTGTTGTTCCATTGCAGAGGAAACAAAGGCCATCATATCCATGGGTGATAGGTGTTGTGCTTGGCTTTTGTGCACTGATTTTGGTAGGCTACTTCGGCTTCGTATCGATTAAGCTTTTGAAGACGAAACGGGTTCAGGCGATGGAAAGACAAGCTGATGAAGGTGAAATTCTCAATAACAGATGGGTGAGTTGCAGTAAAATGCCATCTGCAGCAGTAACTAGAACTCAACCAGTCCTTGAGAATGGAGGTTTTCCATAGCAATTTCATTTGTTATTTTTTAGTATATCTTCTTTTCTTTTCTTCTTTGTTCTTTGGCCTCGGAGATTATGTGGATCAAAATAACTAAATTTCTTTTAACTGTCTACATAAAACTAAATTCATGTTTAAAACTGGTCGAACAAAACTTTATTACCAATCTACTATAGATGTACCATATATTATGAGGAGGAACGAGACCAGTATTCTTGGACCAACTGTCCGAACAACGATCCCTCCTTATTCATCAGCTTCATCGGCTCATCGAACTCCACCAATTTCCCTGTTGATTTAAGAACAAATCACACATCTTGATTCGAACAATAACAGTCGAAAACGATGAACTATTTGTATATCAATTTATCTTCTCACCATCACTAAGGCCAAGCACCATATCGCAGTCCATCACAGTTGGTATTCGGTGAGCTACGGTTATCACGGTGCAGTCATCGAATTCTGTTCTTATTGTTTTCTGGATGATTGAGTCGGTTGCATTGTCGATCGATGCGGTTGCTTCATCAAGCACTAGGATCCTGCTTCTCTTCAGCAATGCTCGTCCGAGGCAGAATAATTGACGTTGCCCTGTGCTCCAGTTTGATCCATCTTGTACAACTGTATTATTTGTGTGTGTGTGTTAATGGAAGCAAATGCAGAGCTTCAATGAGAAAAAACAATTCTGAAATCTTTGTTTTTCTTACCAATTGAGTTCAGGCCGCCTTCTTTCGCTTGTACCGCCTCTCGGAGTTGACACTTTTCAAGAACCTTAACAACATCCAATGGTTAGAAGTACATCTTGTCAGCTAAATTACAAGATTAGTTATTGGAGTATAATATGGTAGAAATTAAACCATACCTCCCATATTTCACTATCACTATGCTGCTCTAAAGGGTCTATATTGTATCTAACAGATCCACCAAAAAGAGTTGGATCTTGAGGGATGATCCCCAAATGTGATCTCAAATCATGTAGCCCGATTTCACAGATGTTAACGTTATCAATGACGATTTCTCCATCCTCGGGCTCTACCAGGCGGAAGAAAGCGCTGATAAAAGTTGTCTTTCCGCTACCGGTCCGGCCAACAATCCCAATCTTACTTCCTCCTTCGAATATGCAGCTGATGCCATGAAGAACTAGCGGAGCATTAGGCCGATATCGAACCTGCTCAATGAATTTGATGTTTCACCATGCATTCCCTGCAAAACGTATAACTCAACAGATGGAGAACATTTTGATTATACCTTCAAATTTCGAATATCGACTTTGCCAACACAAGGCCAGTTGTGTGGAGGCCGGTTTGCTTCAATTACTTCGGGAGCTTCACTAGGAATATGCATGTATTGTTCTAGCCTTTCCACGGAGACAACGTCATTTGATAGAAAACCCTGATATTTCACAGAAAGTACTAGGAATACATTTAACGAAAGGCCATATGACAGTGCCATTCCAATTAATCCTGCCATTGAAATTCATAAACAAAACATGGTTTGAGAATAATTCACGTATCAAGTATTATCAGGGAATTAAACTCAGCTTGAACAAACCAGATGCAGATGATCCAAGAGGAATCAAAGTCATCGAAAGGGCCGAGAACGAAAGAACAATGGCACACAATATCTCCAACCTTTGGATCAACCACTCGTTTGCAGAAAAATTATAAAAGTCTGGACTTGCATTGGCATCAATCAGGTTCATATTCTTTAGAAAGAACAAGTCTTCCACTCCGAAAGCTCGGATTGTCATGGATCCAGCAATGGATTCAGCGAGTTGGCTGGCAACCGAAGACTTTGTCGTACCATTGATTCGCATCAATTCCTTTGCAGAAGCATAGTAGTGTCTCTAATTGTTTCGAAAAAGTAGAAAAGATTAAGAACTCATTAAAGGAAATAGAATCTATGATAATAAACAAAAACTTGGTTCTTGCATATAGGTAAGACCTGTAAAAGTATAGTAAGATAAATCATGGGAATGATGACAAATGCAACTGGCCAGGCCAGCACGGCCAATACACAAAAGCTGAAGTATGTATTCATGGTTGTTCCAACTGTGATTGATAACTTGAAAGCCATTTCGAGGTCGATGGTGCTTAAATCCGAAGACACCTGTTAAAGTAAAATCGAAACCGAGACAGTAAGTTCATGGAGAAAGGATTTGTTCATGGAATGAAATTAGAACTTGAAGCTGTGCTTTTGAGAAAACTTACCCGACTCAGTATCCTTCCCACAGGTGTTGAGTCGTAAAACGACATTGGAGCTCTAAAAAATGACATCAACAGTGTTGAAAATATAGATTCTGAAGCTCCACATCCAAGAAGAACTACATAAACTGATCTGAGGAGCAAAAAGATTGCTAAAGAGCATCCAATCACAGTGAAAACCGTGAGTAATTCCCTTTTACTCACTTGAGAACTTTGGATCTCAGATGCTAACCAGTAGCTTTGAATTGCCTGTCCTATTATGAATACCACATGGAACAAAATTGCCAAGGTGAAATATAGAAAGCCCTTGTGGTGTCTCAAATACTGCAAGTAAGGCTTGAAACCTGTATCTCCTGTTTCTCTTTCTTCTTGCTTAATTAGTTGTTCTCCATTAGCCATTATTGGCTCTTCCTTCACATGTACATTCTCGATCACTTCTTTGGATGCCATCGTTCTCCCGTTAGAAGAACTCGAAATGTCCATTTCGTATCCAACCGTGTTATTGTGAGCGTTTACAAGGTCCTGGAATTTTCGGCTTGAAGCTAGCAGCTGATCATAAGTACCAGCCTCTACAATTTCCCCAGCAAACATCAACTATCATAAAAATAAAAACGAAAAAGAAATTATCAACAGATCATATTCATATCGTATTCGATATTATCGACTCGTTTAACATGATTGCAATAGCAGCAGTATCCAGCTTACCAAGACGGAATCAAAAGCCAGAAGGAAGTCTACTTGATGGGTCACAAGTAAGACAGTTTTAGCAGACAAAGCTCTCATCACATATTCCTGCATAAAACAGCAGAGTGCATGATTTAAGCATGTGTATATATATACGTATATAAGAAAACAAGTTATGTATTCACATTAAAAAGACTTGTTGCGGTTTGAGCATCTACAGCACTGAAAGGATCATCCAGAAAATAGACATCTGCATTCCGATACAATGCACGAGCAAGTTGAATTCTTTGCTTTTGTCCACCGCTGAGATTGGCTCCTCTTTCTCCTATTTCAGTAAGGTCACCAAAGGGAAGTATCTCCAGATCTTTTACTAAGCAACACGTCTCGAGCACTTCCCGATACCAGACAGGATCCATCACAGAGCCAAAAAGAATGTTTTCTTGGATACTTCCTTTCTGGATCCATGCTGTCTGAGAAACATATGCCATCTTCCCATGTACATGAACCTGATGATCCAAAAGTTGAAAAGATTAGTGTGTGAAAAATATCACGATGAGGAAATTGAGAGTTCATCACTTACTGTGCCATTGCATTTTGGAACTTCTCCGAGAGCCGCGGCTAAAAGAGTTGATTTTCCTGAACCAACTTCTCCACAAATGGCAATCTTTTCTCCTGGTTTAACCACCAAATCTATGTCCTTTATGGTAGGTTTCGATGAAGGATTAATATCCCAAGAGATTTCATTACACTTTATGAGAATGGAGATATCAAAATTTTTGTCATCACAACAGTTTTGCTCCGACTTTCTGTTTCCCAACTCTGGCGCCTCAAGGAAGCCCACAATCCTATCTAGTGACACCTTTGCCCCAATGAACGCTTGAACGATATCGGGTATAACCCTAACCGGCTCCTGAATGATGCGAATGCTCGCCAAAAATGTGAAGACATTGCCGGCATTGAGGGAAACCCCTAACAAGTAGCAAGTCCAGAAAGTAACAGCGGGCACTATAATTGGAGAACACCAAAACAAAACTAGCAGGTACCCTTTCTGTGACAGAATCCCCAATATCGATTTGAATTCATCCGTCCTTAAACTCTCGATAACGTTCTTGAAATGCGTCTCCCAAGCATGTAACTTCAACACCTTCATATTCGTGAGCGCCTCCGTGATCGCTTCAAGCCTCTTATCTTGTGCCGACATGATTTTCTTGTAATACTTGAGCTGTGATTTGGTTAGTGGATAACTTGAAACCACGATCGATATTATTGCAGCTAACGCAGCAAAAGTTTCCAGTTCCACGGAAGAGTATACGATGAATAACGCTAGACAAAACTGAAGGATCGTCGCCCATATCTGATGAAACCAATAAGGAAACTCGCCGATTCTATAGGCGTCAACCGTGACATAACTCACTATCTCACCAGGAGAATGAGTCATTGTAGCAGCATTTGATAGCTGCAGTTGCTTTCGATATATTGCAGCAGATAGCATAGACCTAAGTTGAAGGCCAACCATTCTTGTTATAAAGAACCATTGCCTCTCAGATAAGGACTCCAAGCATTTTGCTATGAGCAGGCCAAGAGTAAGTACATATGCTCATACTTAAAAGCTTCTTTACCTTGAACAGTTGCAATAAAAGCCCTAAGAAACAGTGGACCTGTAGAGAGTGTGAGAACCTTGATCAATGCAAAGATCCCAGAAGTTAACATAGCTTTCCAGTGAGAATATACAATTATCCACACAGTAGAAGTTGAAACACTTGATTTCCTTCGTTTCTGTTTGCTCAGTTGGTCGTTATACTTCAAGTAGCATGCTGTTGCACGACATGCCGGCTGCATAGCCGGAATATCTTTGTTCTCTAGAATTTTCTCCTTACCCTCATGCAGTAGAGGATTCAACCACCAAAAGAACATCTTACTTAAAACGCCAGCATTGGCAAAAGGAGTGATGTTATGGCTGAAACTGGTTTCATCATGTTCCTCACCCTGCAAAGGTGCATAGGAAGCATCTAAATCACCGATTTGATCAGTATCGTTCGAACCGTATCCTCTAAAGGCGCATGACAGAAATAAAATCGATCCGGGAAAAGACGAAACATCCAAAATGATCTTCAATGACGCTGTATTGTCCGCAATCGCCTCAAGTAGGGATGAAATGCAGAGGAAGACTGCATACAAGAAGGCAAATGTCGAACAAGATTTCACAGCTATCAGATAATTTAGCTGCTTCATGCTTACAAATACAGCTAAAACCAGCCATGAAAATCCTTGAAACAGCAGCACCAGCCATCCATCCATGGGGAAAACTGTACCATCCATGTCGAGTTTCTGGAAAATGGTCCATAACCCCAAGGCCAAATAGGTAACACTCAAGATTCCATTATAAATTGCTGAGAGGATTGAGACTAAAGAGATGCTTTGTGACTGAGAATTTGTATTGATCTTTCTTGAGGTCAATTTACAAACAATGATGAGCAAGGCCACAAAGAGAAGAAGCACATCAACAGAAATGGTGAAAGCATGGTTGAGACATGAATATGGATTGAGAATTGCGGAAAAACCATAATTGCATGTCTTCCCAGTTTCATTTGAACAGCTGAAGTTGTTACAGAACAGAATGCATGCACTTTCTCCCATCTTGTCATCAACTCTTCTGTTCTGCAGCACCTCAAATCATCAGATTAATCTAAAGTTTTCAATGGCAATTTTTCAATGTATTTTCAGATTCATGATGATGATGATGAGAATGTTTATACTGCAGAGTGAAGGGAAATTTAACATGTATCATCTAAAACAAACAAACAAGAAACATAGGTTAGCAACAAAGTAACAATTAAACTTTGAAAAGATTGATCCTACTGAAATGATAGTCTTACTAACCTGGAGAGTGATGAAGTATCGATTATGTAACAAGAGAATGATCCTTAGACCTATGCATACTTATCTCTCTTTACATATTTACCAACTATACCAACATCCATACTTTTTTTAGCTTCTAGTGTACGTAGGGATGAACAGAGGGATGTTGGGGTACAGTCGTATTTTATCAAAAAAAGAATTTTTTTTTGTATAAATTTAGATGAATACAAAGTAGTATCTATTTGAAAAGTTTTAATCATTTGACAATGAAAGCTCATATTCCTGCATAAGTGATGTTCAAACTCAGACCTCAAGAGATCTCATACATTTTAGGTAATTTTTTGCAATTTTTTTTATTGATGATCTAATTTTACTCTTGAAATTTAAATTTTGCATGCCTAAACTTTAATATAAATTTTTAAATTCATACCATGATATACAATTTTATAATTTTAATATACTCCTGAAGGCATGTACTAATATAGTATAGAATCGTGGAAATAAAGCAAATAACATAAACAAACAAATATGTGAGGTTAGTAATCCTGGGACAGTCACTCATGTTGTGTGTCTTTATTCTCTGTTGACAATGAAATCACGAGAATTTGATTTTTCGACAAAGTGCGGTCTGACAATTATTGGTTTGAATAGAGGTAAATATATTTAATTTTGATAGGGATTAGATTATAAATTTACATAAAGTATAGGGATTGGAAATCATTTTAATCAATAATTTAAGCTCCTGCATTCACTTTTAGAATAATCTTGAAAGAAACGAGTCCAGATTAAAAAAGGATCGAGTTATAAAGTTCGCTTCAGAGATTGAATTATAAAATTCCACTAAAATTTTAGAATATTGAACTAGGGATTAAAATAGCGGTTGTAGTCACGTTTTTGATCGCGTCATGTTTGTCGCGATTGCAGGCATAGCGGGCACTATTATAAAGATTGTGGGTATCGCAACCATATAATAACAGTCACAGAGAACATCACTACTGATATATCACAGACACTATCACGGTCGTGAACCACTATTTAAATACCCGAGTTTAACAAAACATGCATGTTATTTGAACTTGAATAAATGCAAAAGTTTAATATTAAAGTTTTCACATGCTTAAACTTCACCTAATACATAATCATGGCTCATACCAAACTATTAAAGAAAATTCACAAGTAAAGACTACTTTACATTAACTTTTAATTAAGAAAATAAAACATTTAAAAATATTTAGTGTAAAGTACACAAGTAATCTCTTGATTATTAAAAGTTAAGGAATGATCATTCAATTTATTGGACGTTGCTTTATTAAGTTCTTCGACTATTAAAAGTTATAAAATAGTCATCTGACTATTCATATGTTTTAAACACATCTTTTTTTGATAAAAAAATTAACGGGACTTTAATATATTAACTAAGATATGATAGTCATTTGAGATTCTAAGATCAGATTTTATCATATATTACTATTAGTCAGTATGTTAACATCCAACTTAAATTATCATCAATTTTTTAACCGAAAAAAATATGAGTTTAGGGCTGAAACTCTTTCAACTTCGTATCCTCCTCCTAATAACTAAATATTTCTTTCTTTTTCAATATTTCAAGAATATGACTAATTCAAAAAATATGATTTTTTTTCCTCACGTACGAATGAATGGAGACCAGACGAAACTCTTGTATTTTATTATGTTATATTTATCTCATTCAAGGGTCGAATTAGAAATTTTTTGTAGCAGGGTTAAAAATATTTTTTGTTTTTTTATAAATATATTTTATTTAATTGAGAGAAAACTGATAAATTTTTCTCTATTTATATTTTAAAAATATATTTTTTAATATTAATTAATACTTAAAAAAATAATTAACGGAGCCAAGGCTCCTTTGACCCTATGAAATTCCGCTCACGGTGTCATTGTTTTTCACCTAATAAAGCTTAAAACCATATATATATATATATATATCACAATTTTTCTAATATTTGGCTTTTTTTATGAATCATACTTGCACGAGAATCAATTTTTCCATAAAGATTCATACTTATTCCAACATTTGATAAAAATAGCATTGTTTATGTAGGGATGGATCAAAGTAGGTTGACGGGAGTCATTGGCCTTCTAAAAAATTTAAATTTTTATATATTTGAAATATTTATTAATATTTTTATCTTATAAAATTTTATAAATGATACTCTTTAATATAAAATTGTGTCTCTGTTCCTAGGTGATATAAGATCCATACCTATGAAAGGAGCATTGGAGATAGTGAAAATCAAATTGTCAACAAGTCAACGAAGCTTTACTTTAAGAAAGGCTATAATATTACATACAATAAATATGAAAATTTTGCCTCCACTCACTAGAAAGAGTGGATTTCAAGCTTTTTAATCACAAAATAATTCATATAGATTCATCTATTAAAAAATGGCATTTATTTTAGTCCAATAATACTATTAAAACTAATACCATAGTCAATATTTAATATTAAAATATCATATTAATCTAGAATCTAGTACCGAAATTTTTTGAGATGTTACATTATTCTCCTTCTTAAAGAAAATTTCCCTCAAATTTATCTTGAAAAAAAATAAAAGATCAAGATTTTTTTCTTTATATTATCTTCAGGTTCCGTGTTGTTCGTCTACTTTATGATTACTTCAAACAACTTTCAATGATACAATGTATTTACACTTATGCTTTTCGATTTGTGCTATTATTATTATTATTATTATTATTATTATTTATTTTTTTTATTTCTGTGGCAGACCAAATTACAAACCCAACCAGGCCAAAATTACAAAAGGCCAATTGGCCCAACCTAAAGCCCGAAATTATATTACAGCCCAATTACACAGGGACATTCACCCCGAACAACCTAGCAGGCCCAAATCAGTTAATGTTTAAAACTCTAGGTCCCTATTTTCCAGCCGCCGTTATCGCCATCAAGAACCGATGTCACCGTTGCCGACCGACAAGCCATCGTCGGAGCACGCCATCGTCGCCGGTCACCACACCTTCTCTATTTATCTATCAACCAAGTTAACCAAAAATTATTAAAAAAAATAAAAACAATCAAATATAATCCCATATCTGCTCCAACATGCTGCCACCAACTCCGTCAGATCCCAACTACTTCCTACCAACACTAATCAAACCAACATCATTTTTATTTTGTTTTCATATATGTAAAGGGGTTATAAAAACCCCAACAAATGAAAGTAAAAGCGGTTCCTTGTAATAACCATATCTCGTATACCTTTCCGTACACGAGATATAGAGGTCACATCATGTTATAAAACTTTTTTGTCATTTGAAAACCCATGCAAATTTGTTTTATTTTGATCAACTACAAAATATGATGTTTATAAAGGAAACATAATAAAACTATCACTTTAGTACATTACAAAATATTTACTATAGTTTAATTACATGCCAACTAAGTTCTCAAAATGAATAAGATTATTATAATGTTACTGGTGAGTTAACCTTTAAATGATGAAAGTTGCTGCAACAACTACACTCCTTACGCAACTAAACCTTGCCTTTACTTACGCGTGAAATAAACACACGTTAAGTAATTACTTAGTGAGACATAATACTGCAACAATATTACAATTATACAATAGTATCTTATGAATACTGAATAAAGAATTTAATTTCGTCATTTATAAGGACCAGTTAAACCATTCTCAATTCAACCATAATTATTTCACACCATCATGGAAGTTATTCATATTATACCTATCCTACTTATCCTTTTGTATATTTTCCCCTTTATTCTTTATTTTCCTTGTATACTTTAAATGTGAAAGTACTATACATGTATTGCACGGAGGTGCTAATTAATCATGTATCTTTTATAATCATTAAGACAACACCTTAAATACTATTAATACACCGTTTTATATTTTCATTTGGGTATCCTTTCATGCCCATTATGTTCTGTGTATGTTTTCCTTTATAATATCCCTTCATACTAGTAAGGCATTTTTGTACCTTATATATATATATATATCATCCCTTCATATCACATTTCAATATCTTTATTCTTCTATCCTAAAGTATTTAGCTTTTCATTTAACTCGCATATTTGACATTTTTCTATCAAATGCAGAGTTAATCCATTATTCTTTTATTCAACAGAGTTTAACCTTTCGTTTTTACTCAACAGAGTTTAACCGTTCATCTAACTGGTATAATTGACATTTTTCTACCAATTGCACAGTTAGACCATTATTATTTTACTCAACGGTATTTAACTATTCATCTAACTGGCATAATTGGCATCTTTCTACCAATTGCACAGTTAGGCCATTATTTTTTTACTCAACGGTATTTCACCACATTTTTACCAATTGCATAATTAGGCCATTATTCTTTTACTCAACGGTATTTAACTGTTCATCTAACTGCATAATTGGCACCTTTCTACCAATTGCACAGTTAGGCCATTATTCTTTTACTCAACGATATTTAATCATTCATCTAACTGATATAATTGACATATTTATACCAATTGCACAGTTAGGCCATTATTCTTTTACTCAACGGTATTTAATCGTTCATTTAACTGGAATAATTGGCACCTCTCTACCAATTGCACGATTAGGCCTCAAAGGCACTTAGCCTTTCAACTAATTGGCATAAATGACACCTTTCTGTCATAAGCACAGTTAGGCCTCAAAGGCACCTAGCCTTTCATCTAACTAGCATAAATGACACATTTCTATCATAAGCACGATTAGGCCTCAAAGGCACTTAGCCTTTCATCTAACTGGCATAAATGACATCTTTCTGTCAAAAGCATAGTTAGGCCTATTAATCTTTTATTTTAGAGCAATCTCTACTATAATAATCATTTATAATATCAATTAACCCCTTTGAATCAATATACATTCTATGATTTATAACCATAATGCCAATCCAATAATACCACAATTTTACTACAATTTACATGGATTACTCATTCACTACAATTATGACAATTCACCTTCCTATTATGAACTTCTGACAATTTCACATATATTTTCCCATATAAACATTCATACACTTGGTAAGAATTTCTTAGTTCGCACACATAGTGCCCATACGGAACTTCATACACTCAGTATGAATTTCCTTATTTTGCACACAAAGTGCCCATACATAAATTCATACACTTAGTATGAATATCTTACAATTTTTGCATGTTTAGTGTCATTTGGTAATCACCATACTTACATTAATAGATCATACAACTTTGCCTACCATAACATATACGTACGTAATTAAATGTACTCACCTGACTTTCCTCTTAAAGTATCCAAAACATAAGGCTAATTACTCTGGTACTTTGTCTTTGCCCTTAGTTTTGCTTGTCTCATGAGCTTGGTTCCGATCTACTCAATCATCCATTAAAACAAGCACCATACCTAAAGTTAGTATTTTTCTCAAACCATTAAATTTAAACAATACTCAAAAGGACATATCATTAATTTTCTATAACAATATCAACATTTGTTTAACATTTCTGGCTCTATAGTATCGATACTACTACCCTAGTACCGATACTTCTATACTATAGTATAGATACCCCCTTCTGGTATCGATACTGATTTTAGGTTCGATGTTACCTAGTATTGATACTCTTACCATGGTATCAATACTAGCATACTATGGTACTGATACCCCCTTATGATATCGATATAGGTTTTTGATTCGATGTTACTTGGTATCGATACCCTTATCATGGTATCGATACTACCTCTTCGGTATCGATACTGATTAAATCAATATCGATACTACTCAGTAATTCACCTCATTTTAGCCTATAGTATCGGTACTGTTCTATCAGCACCGATACCCTTGCCCAAATTTTCCAGTTTTAAACCCGATTTTTAGCTAAATTGGGTCAATTTTTTTTATATTTACACCCAACAATGCCATTTAACTCTTCTCTACTATAGTACATTACAAAATATTTACTATAGTTTAATTACATGCCAACTAAGTTCTTAAAATGAATAAGATTGTCATAATGTTATTGGTGAGTTAACCTTTAATTCATTAAAGTTGCTGCTACAGCTACACTCCATACTAATCCTTGCCTTTACCGCGTGAAATAAACACACGTTAATAATTATTTAGTGAGACATAATACTGCAATGATATTACAATTATACAACAGTATCTTATGAATAAAGAATTTAATTTTGTCATTTATAAGGACCAGTTAAGCCATTCTCAGTTCAACCATAATTCTTTCATACCATCATGGAATATATTCATATTAGACAAATCATACTTATCCTTTTGTATATTTCCCCTTTATTCTTTATTTGCCATGTATACTTTAAATGTGAAAGTACTATACATATATTGCACGAAGGTGCTAATTGATTGTGTATCTTTTATAATCATTAAGGTGACACCTTAAATACTATTAATACACTGTTTTATATTTTCATTTAGGTATCCTTTCATGCCCATTATGTTCTGTTTATGCTTTCCTTTATAACATCCCTTCATACTAGTTAGGCATTGTTGTACCTTATATATATATATATCATCCCTTCATATCACTTATATGCCACTCATATCACATTTCAATTTCTTTATTCTTCTACCCTAAAGTATTTTTCTTTTCATTTAACTTGCATATTTGACACTTATTTGTCAAATGCACAGCTAATCTATTATTAGTTTACTTAACAGTATTTAACCTTTTGTTTTTACTCAACGGTATTTAACCGTTCATCTAACTGGCATAATTGACACCTTTCAACCAATTGCAATTGCACATTTATGCCATTATTCTTTTACTCAATGGTATTTAACCGTTCATCTAACTGGCATAATTGGCACCTTTCTACCAATTGCACAGTTAGACCATTATTCTTTTACTCATCGGTATTTAATCGTTCATCTAACTGGCATAATTGGTACCTTTCTACCAATTGCATGGTTAGGCCTAAAAGGCACTTAGCCTTTCATCTAACTAGCATAAATGACACATTTCTGTCATAGGCACGGTTAGGCTTTCATCTAACTGGCATAAATGACACCTTTCTGCCATAAGCATAGTTAAGCCTCAAAGGCACTTAGCCTTTCATCTAACTGGCATAAATGACACCTTTCTGTCATAAGCATAGTTAGGCCTATTAATATTTTATTTTAGAGCAGTCTCTACTATAATAATCATTCATAATATCAATTAAACCCTTTCAATCATTATACATTCTATGATTTATAACCATAATGCCAATGCAATAATACCATAATTTTACTATAATTTACATGGATTAATCATTCACTACAATTACGAACAATTCACCTTCCTATTATGAACTTATGATAATTTTACATATATTTTCCCATAAAAACATTCATACACTTAGTAAGAATTTCTTAGTTCGTACACATAGTGCCCATACGGAAATTCATACACTTAGTATGAATTTCCTTATTTTTGCACATAAAGTGCCCATATAGAAATTCATACACTTAGTATGAATATCTTACAATCTTTTCACGATTAGTGTCATTTGATAATCACCATACTTACATTAATAGATCATACAATTATGCCTACCGTAATATATACGTACATAATTAAAATGTACTCACCTGACTATCCTCTCTAAGTATCTAAAACGTAAGATTGATTACTCCGGTATTTTGCCTTTGACCTTAGTTTTGCTTGTCTCAAGAGCTTGGTTCCGATCACTCAAGCATCCATTAAAATAGGAACCATACCTAAAGTTAGTAATTTTCTCTAACCATTAAACTTAAACAATACTCAAAAGGACATATCATTAACTTTCTATAACAATATCAACATATTTTTAATATTTATGGCTCTATAGTACCGATACTACTACCCTAGTATCGATACTTCTATACTATGGTATCGATACCCCCTTCTGGTATCGATACTGATTTTAGGTTTGATGTTGCCTAGTATCGATACTTTTACCATGGTATCTATACTACCATACTATGGTACCGATAGCCCCTTACAATATCGATACAGGTTTATGATTCAATGTTGTTAGGTATCGATACCCTTATCATGATATCAATATTATAGTATCAGTATTGTTCTATCAGTACCGATACTCTTTCCCAGATTTTCTAGTTTTAACCCAATTTTTAGCCAAATGTGGTCAAATTTATTTATATTTACACCCAACAATGCCATTTAACTCTTCTCTACTTATTCATACTAACTTTCCTTCATTTAGCCTCTTAAAACCTCTAAAATCTTTCAGGAATATTCAATTCTAAGAATCTAACCACTTTTTCTAATATGTTCTTAATCCTATCTAATGCTTTTATTCTCTCATTTACCTCTTTGACAAGTCAAATCTACCATTAACCATCAATAAAAACCAATATACTAATATATCATTTCAAAACTCAATTTCTAAAATCTACAATATTTCCTTCATTTCATAGTTTTAACCTCATTTAATCATTCCTTAAGTTTCTATATCACTTAAGGTTACAAGAACTTACCCATAATTTAAAGGAAAAATCAAATAATTAAAGTTTACCTTTGGAGCTATGGAGGATAGCAAAACCCACGGGAAAGAAGGAAAAAGAAGAAAAATAGATTCTTTAACTTACTTTCCCCTTTATATTTAAATCCCTATAATTTAAATAGGTTTTAAATTCATTTCACTTAAAATGACCAAAATGCCCTTTCATTATTCTATCTCTTACACATTGGTCTTACTTAAGCCATTTCTTATACTTTACATTTTATTCAATTTAGTCCTCCAAATTTTTAATTCCTTTCAAATTAGTCACTGACCTACTATGCTTGGTATTACAATTCTCCCCTTAAGAAAATTCGTCCTCGAATTTTAAAAACTTTATGCGATTACCAAAATACTTCAAATATCTATTGAACCTGACCTCCCAAAAGTCCTTAATTTCTTCACTTTCAATGTAACACCCTCAACTCATACCCGACCCGGATACGAGTCCAGGATGTCACATTGACTATACAAAACAATAGTCTTAAAAAATGATAAAACATTTGAACTTATATTATTAAAATACAATAATATACATATGTTAATACAAGTTTATCAAAATACTCAAATCATACACAACTTGACTCTTTGATTACATGCCAACATTCATTTACATAACAAAAGGACCTACTGATCAAGTTGCCTATGATCTGATAGTTGCATGAGTAATGTTGTCCAGCTGCTTAACTTGTCTCGTCTACTTTCTCGGATCCTACGTATGAAACACTCACACGCTAAGTCATCGACTTAGTAAGGCAATATAATAATAATAAGAAAATATCATGAGAATGCCAGAATGAAATGAAGTGCAATAAACATATGCATTTAATTTGTATAATGTACATAACCATGTTTCCTACACATAGACTCATCACATTAACACTCATAAGTTCATATTAATTAGTTCACTAGCCCATGATACCATACTGAGAACCTAAGGTATGTGAGTATTGTGAGGTTGTGCACTATGCTGTCACCACAACTCGTATAAATGCACCAAAGTGCCACGTAGAATTGCACCAAAGTGCCGCGTAGAATTACACCGTAGTGCCATATAAGATTGTCCCTAAGAACCACGTAGAAATTCCTTAAGAATCATATACATATGCCAAGGATCAAGTATGTCTCTCAAAAGACCTCACATATGTTCCAAAGAATACATATATGTCTCGAAGGACCGCGTAGACCCTCTATTCTTGGCATGCCAACTATACCTATAGTTCTCATCTATATAACATGGGCTTTTCCCAAATTACATATTGTATCACATAGACATATCATTTCCTTACCTTCATCGCATGGCTCATATAACTTTGCATACATATTCATTTAAAACATGTTACACAATGCACATAATATGAATTCATATCATGCTTCACAATATGAAAGGAATCATGCATCAATGTATTGAATCTAGACTTCTCACAAGTCTAGAACTGAATATATCGCTATAATCATGTTATGCATATGCACTCACCTATATTTCCTTGCTTTTTCCTCGATCGATCTTACTAGGCAATCATTCTGGAACTTGTTTAGGCTCTGTCTCTACATAGTAATTCATTGATACTTATTAGTATACTAATTAATATATTCTAAACTATCATTTCTTGGGCTAAAAAAAGTCATTTTCATCTTTTAATGAAAGTATGCATCGATGCACTACACCATGTAGCGATGCATCCCTTGACGGGTGCATCGATGCACTATCTATAAATCGATACATAAATCCTATTCGATGTTTGTATTTAAGGGGGTGCATCGATGCACTACTTGTGCATCGATACACTGATGTCATTCGATGTTTTTATTTTAAAATAATGCATCGATGCACTTCATGTGCATCGATACACCTTGAACAATTTCTGGGATTTATCCTTGATGCATCAGTACACGTTGAATGTGCATCAATGCACATTGCCCAGAAATTTCATTTTTAGCATGAAATCCCTTTATAATCGTTTCAACACATTATATTTCCCCTCTTTTTATATCCCTAACTTGCATACTCTTACTTAAACTAATTATTATCCATTCCATACCTCTAAAACTTAGAAATCCAATTCTCCATATAGAATTTAAGAATCTTACTCAACTTCCAACACGTTCTTAATCTAATTCTAACACTTTCTATTCCTTAATTAGCTTGATGACAAGTCAAATCTCACTTCTAATTCTTATTATGAACTCTAATCCAAGATTTCACTTTTCTACTTCCTTTATTTAATTCTTCATGTACTCCTCATCTTATGGTTTTAAGATAATCTAAGCTTTCCTTAAGCTTAGTTATCATCTAATGAATAATAAACAACCCTAAATTCATCAAAATTTTGATTAACAAGAAAACTCACCTTTAGCTTGGTCTCACGGTGGAGAAGAAGAATGAAGAAGAAGAGAAGTCTGGAACTTTAGTTATTCCTCAATTGCCTTCCACGTGAATATAAAATATCCTCTACTAATATTTAATTATTTCCCTTATTAAAAGACTCATTTACCCCTTTTGTTCCTCCTTCTTTGTTAATTGATCCTACACAAAACATTTCAATCAATTCTTTGAACTTTTTAATTTATCCAATTTGGTCACTGAATTTTAAAATCTCACAATTTGATCACTAATCCAGTATGGAGGATATTACAAATCTTCCTCCCTTAAGTAAATTTGTCCTCGAATTTTCATTGTACGAACAAATGAGGATATTGAAGTCGCATATCTTCTTCACGTTCCCACGTGACTTCTTCTACCTTGTGATTTCTCCAAAGAACTTTGACCAACAGAATCATTTTATTTATTAATTGCTTAACTTCGTGAGCCAATATTTGTATGGGTTCCTCTTCATATATCAAATCAGGTTGGACTTCTACTTGTTCTGGTGCAACGATGTGAGAGGGATTGGACTTATATCTTCGTAACATGGACACATGGAAAACATTATGGATTTTCTCCATTTCTGGTGGCAATGATAATTGATATGCCACTGGTCTTATTCTTTTAACAACTTCATATGGCCCGATGAATCTAGGATTTAGCTTTCCTTTCCGACCAAATCATAATACTTTTTTCCATGGTGATACCTTCAGAAACACTTTATCCCCAACTTCAAATTAAATCTCCTTTCTTTTAAGGTCAGAATAAGATTTTTTTCGATCAAATGCCACTTTTAGGTTATGGTGAATTTCCTGAACTTTCTCTTTCATTCCTTGAATCAAATCTGGACCAAGTACACTTCGATCTTTGAGCTCATACTAGTTTAATGGCGTACGACATTTCCTCCCATATAACGCCTCATAGGGTGCCATTTTAATACTAGACTGATAATTATTGTTGTAAGCAAACTCCGCTAGTGGTAAGTATTTCTCCCACGACCCTTTAAACTCAATATCACATGCTCGCAACATATCTTCCAATATTTGAATTGTTCCTTCTGATTGTCCGTCTGTCTGAGGGTGAAAGGCAGTACTAAAGTTTAAACGAGTTCCCAATGCTCCATGCAAGGATTTCCAAAATCTTGAGGTGAATCGAGGATCTCGATCAGAAATTATAGAAACAGGCACTCCATGCAATCTAATAATTTCTCTAATATACAGTTCTGAATACTTTTCCATAGAGAAATATGTTCTGACAGGAAGGAAATGTGTTGACTTGCTCAATCGATCAACAATTACCCAAATTGAATCTCTTTTGGTTAGAGTCAGGGGTAACCCCGAAACAAAATCCATTATTACATTTTCCCACTTCCATTGTGGAATGAAAAGTGTTTGTAATAATCCATACGGAACTTGATGTTCGGCTTTGACTTGCTGACATGTTAAGCACTTGGACACAAATTCAGTAATGCTTTGTTTCATCCATGGCCACCAATACTGATCTTTTAAATCCATATACATCTTGGTTCTGCCCGGGTGCATCGTCAATGGACTATAATGAGCCTCTATCAATAAATCTTTCTTTAACTCCTCATCATCTGGTATCACAATTCTTTCTTTATAATACAATTTCCCATTAGACTTCACCTCAAAATCCTTAATTTCCTTATTCTTTACTTGCTCTATTCTTTTCAAACATATTTCATCTTGGCTTTGCAATTCTCCTATTCGGTCCAACCATGATGGTTTAAGTTTTAACTACGCACATAAACCACCGTATCCAGTCAAAGATAACCTTACATCCATAGCTCGTAAAGCTGCAAATGTTTTTCTACTCAAAGCATCTGCTACCACGTTAGCCTTTCCAGGATGATAATCACTTATTATATCATAATCTCTCAAAAACTCAACCCATCTCATTTGTCTCAAATTAAGCTCTTTTTGAGTCATCAAGTATTTCAAGCTCTTATGATCCGTATACAACTAACATCGTTCTCCATACACATAATGACGCTAAATCTTGGGAGCGAACACCACTGCAGCCATTTCTAAATCATGGGTGGGGTAATTCTTTTCATGTGGTTTTCAACTGTCTCAATGCATACGCTACCACCTTCCCTTCTTGCATTAATACACACCCCAACCCATTATGGGACGCGCCACTGTATACTACAAAACCCTTACCAGATTCCAGTTGAACTAATACAGGAGTTTCTGTCAGAATTCTCTTTAAAGCTTCAAAACTTTCTTGACATTCAGAAGTCCAAACAAACGGTACATTCTTTCTCATCAGCTTCGTTAAAGGCAACACTATCATCGAAAAATTCTTAACGAATCTTCGATAATAACCGGCAAGTCTAAGGAAACTCCGAACTTTAGATACATTCTTTGGAGCTTCCAGTCCATTATAGCTTTTACCTTTTGAGGGTCCACCTGAATCCCATCTGCAGAGATCATATGCCCCAAGAAAATTACTTTATTTAGCCAAAATTCACATTTGGACAATTTGGCATAAAGCTTCTTATCTCTGAGAATTTGCAAAACTATTCGCAAATGTGCGCTATGCTCTTCAATGGACTTCGAGTAAACCAGTATGTCATCAATAAAGACAACAATAAACTGGTCCAAATAGGGCTGAAAATCCTGTTCATGAGATCCATGAAAGCAGCAGGTGCATTCGTTACTCCGAAGGGCATTACAATGAATTCATAGTGATCGTATCTCGTTCTGAAAGCCGTCTTCGGAATATCTTTCTCCTGAATCTTCAATTGGTGATAACCCGAACGTAAATCGATCTTCGAAAATGCCAAAGCTCCTTTTAGTTGATCAAACAAGTCATCAATGTGCGGGAGGGGATACTTATTCTTGATGGTTACCTTATTAAGCTGTCGATAATCAATGCAGAGACGCATTGACCCATCATTCTTCTTAAAAAATAACACCAGAGCTCCCCAAGGCGACACACTTGGTCGAATAAATCCCTTCTCTAACAACTTTTGCAATTGATTCTTTAACTCTTGCAATTCTTTTCGGAGCCATCCGATAAGGTGCCATTGCAATCGGAGTTGTTCCCGACATTACTTCAATTTGAAATTATACCTCTATATCTGGAGGTAATCCTGGCAACTCAGCAGGGAATTCCCGAACTATTGAAATCTCATCTACTTCTTTCTTTTTAGCTCTTGTATCTATCACATTTCCAAGAAAACCTTGACATTCTTGTAGCAATAGCTTCTTAGCAGACATTAATTATATTACATTTGCTAAAGGATCAAAACTTTCACTTATCATAGTTATTTATGTTCCTCTTGGACTCTTCAGGGTTACTTTTTTCGATCTGTAATTAACTTCCTCATAGTAATGGAACAAACAATCCATTCCCAGAATCACTTCAAACTCGTCAAAGGGTAATTCCATCAGATTAGCAGGGAATTCAATTCCCTGAATCTTTATGGGACACCCCTTACAGACTTTGTTCACCCGAGCACTATGGCCTAAAGGATTAGTTACTATAATCTCATTACTCGTAGCTTCTAAGGGAATCCTCAATTCCTTTACTAACTTACTTGTAATGTAAGAATAATTAGAACCCAGATCAATAAGTACCAAAACTAATTTATCATACAGCTGAAAAGTACCTACTATAATATCAAGGTCATCACGATCTTCACTTGTCTTTAAATTGTATACCCGTGCGGTTGATCGAACTTTAGGTTGAGTAGAGAATTCAGACTGGTTCCTTCCTCTACCTCTTCCTCGTCCTCTCTCTGAGGCAGAACCAACTCTCTCCGATGGTACATGTTTACCAACCATCAACGGACAATCCCAGAGAAAATGCCCAACATTTCCACATCGGAAACAAGTCCCAGCAGCCATCTGACACGCCCCAAAATGGTTTTTCCCACAATGCTGACGATGTCTTGCTTGACCCTGGTCGGATCTCCTAGCACCAGATCCCACTGTCTGTGTCTGTCTAGGCCTTGCATGACTTACTCCCCTAGCAGAGGATGCAACTGATTCTGATCTAACTTGTGATCGAAATCCTGAGTCTCTTCCTCTTTTTGGTGGTGCTGAGCTAGAAGAAGCACCTATCCTCTTTGATGTCTGAACTCTTGAGTCCCCGAATATCTTATTCTGAGCCTTTTCAAGAGCCTTTACACGATTGATCACCTCTTGGAACGAGTACAAATTCAATACTATCAGCATCTCTTTCAATCTAGGGCGTAAGCCCTCCATAAACCATTCACACGCATCTTTTTTAGTAGGCACAAGCTCAGATGCAAATCGACTCAGCTTGTTGAACTCACATTCATACTCATATACAGAGCGGTTCATCTGTCAAGTTCATAAACTCATGCTTCATCTGCCGAATAAATTGATCTCCAATGTACTTGTTTTTAAATTCATCTAAGAACAAAGACCAAATTAACTGATCACTAAACATCCTCATGGTGATGTTCGTCCACCATATTCTCGCCTGACCCCTCAATAACGAGACAACTCCATCTAATTTCTCCACTTCAGAGCAGTGGAGACCATCCAACATTCAAATCATTTAACCAAAGATTCACAGCAACATGACCTTCCTCAGATTCTCCCTTAAATTCTGTAGCTCCCAAACTTCTCAACTCTTTTGCTACATTCATTCTTTGAATTGGTGGGGCAGGAGGTTGAAGACGCGTCAGAATAGCGTCCAACGTCCTGAAGAAAGTGTCTTGGTCTTGTACAGGCACTCCCTGAAATGTATGTCCTTCACCTTGCCTGGCCAAGGCAGGTGAATTACTGCTTTCAGCAGGCCTATCTTCTTCCGCTTCACTTCGGGAGCTATTATATCCGGATATCTAATAAACTAAACACATTATTCTATTAGCAAAACAATATACTCATACTATACCAGATCAGATGTTCTCACTATTTGTTGGCATGTATTCCATTTAAAGACTCTATGGACTCTGGTTTATGCCTAGAATCGGCTAAACCATAGCTCTGATACCATTAAATGTAACACCCTTAACTCATACCCGACCCGGATACAAGTCCAGGATGTCACATTGACTATACAAAACAATAGTCTTAAAAACGATAAAACATTTGAACTTATATTATTAAAATACAATAATATACATATGTTAATACAAGTTTATCAAAATACTCAGAGCATACACAACTTGACTCTTTGATTACATACCAACATTCATTTACATAACAAAAGTACCTACTGATCAAGTTGCCTCTGATATGATAGTTGCAGGAGTAATGTTGTCCAGCTGCTTAACTCATCTCATCTACTTTCTCGGATCCTACGTGTGAAACACTCACACGCTAAGTCATCAACTTAGTGAGGTAATATAATAATAAGAAAATATCATGAGAATGCCAAAATGAAATGAAGTGCAATAAACATATGCATTTAATCTGTATAATGTCCAAAACCATGTTTCCTACACATAGACTCATCACATTAACACTCATAAGTTCATATTAATCAGTTCACTAGCCCATGATACCATACTGAGAACCTAAGGTATGTGAGTACTGTGAGGTTGTGCACTATGTTGTCACCACAGCTCGTGTAAATGCACCAAAGTGCCACGTAGAATTGCACCGAAGTGCCGAGTAGAATTACACCGTAGTGCCATATAAGATTGTCCCTAAAGACCACATAGAAATTCCTTAAGAATCATATACATATGCCAAGGATCAAGTATGTGTCTTAAAAGACCTCACACATGTTCCAAAGAATACATATATGTCTCGAATGACCGCGTAGACCCTCTACTCTTGGCATGCCAACTATACCTATAGTTATCATCTATATAACATGGGTTTTCCCCAAATTACATATTGTATCACATAGACATATTATTTCCTTACCTTCATCACATGGCTCATATAACTTTGCATACATATTCATTTAAAACATGTTACACAATGCACATAATATGAATTCATATCATGCTTCACAATATGAAAGGAATCATTCATCAATGTATTGAATCTAGACTTCTCACAAGTCTATAACTGAATATATCGCTATAATCATGTTATGCATATGCAGTCACCTATATTTCCTTTCTTTTTCCTTGATCAATCTTGCTAGGCAATCGTTCTGGAACTTATTTAGGCTCTGTCTCTACATAGTAATTCATTGATACTTATCAGTATACTAATTAATATATTCTAAACTATCATTTCTTGGGCTAAAAGAAAAGCCATTTTCATTTTTTAATGAAAGTATGCATCGATGCACTACACCATGTATCGATGCATCCCTTGACGGGTGCATCGATGCACTATCTATGCATCGATACATAAATCCTATTCGATGTTTGTAATTAAGGGGGTGCATCGATGCACTACTTGTGCATCGATACACTGATGGCATTCGATGCTTTTATTTTAAAAATAGTGCATCGATACACTTCATGTGCATCGATACACCTTGAACAATTTCTGGGATTTATCCTTGATGCATCGGTACACATTGAATGTGCATTGATGCACATTGCCCATAAATGTCATTTTTAGCACGAAATCCCTTTATAATCGTCTCAACACTTTATATTTCCCCTCTTTTTATATCCCTAACTTGCATACTCTTACTTAAACTAATTATTATCCATTCCATACCTCTAAAACTTAGAAATCCAATTCTCCATATAGAATTTAAGAATCTCACTCAACTTCCAACATGTTCTTAATTTAATTCTAACACTTCCTATTCCTTAATTAGCTTGATGACAAGTCAAATCCCACTTCTAATTCTTATTATGAACTCTAATCCAAGATTTCACTTTTCTACTTCATTTCTTTAATTCTTCATGTACTCCTCATCTTATGGTTTTAAGATAATCTAAGCTTTCCTTATGCTTAGTTATCATCTAATGATCAATAAGCAACCCTAAATTCATCAAAATTTTGATTAACAAGAAAACTCACCTTTAGCTTGGTCTCACTGTGGAGAAGAATAATGAAGAAGAAGAGAAGTCTGGAACTTTATTTATCCCTCAATTGCCTTCCAGGTGGATATAAAATATCCTCTACTAATATTTAATTATTTCCCTTATTAAAAGACTCATTTACCCCTTTTGTTCCCCCTTCTTTGTTAATTGATCCTACAAAAAAACATTTCAATCAGTTCTTTGAACTTTTTCATTTATCTAATTTGGTCACTGAATTTTTAAATCTCACAATTTGATCACTAACCCAGTATGGAGGATGTTATATTCAACTTATAACATTATTATCCAGAAATTTTTCATCTTTCTTTTGTAATATAATCAATGATCACCTCATACACCTTAAGAGGTTCTGAACATCTTTTCTATGTCATGTTCCCTCTCTTCAATTTCACAAGTAACTAAGGCTCGTGTGATTAGCAACATTATAGTACCACTCACTATACCGATAACAACGTCAAATCTTTTAAGGCAACTCGACTACTGTCGACTCTAAATCACACGTAGATAATTCCTCTTGATTCTTGTGATACTAAATCATACTATAATAACCAACTACTTTGAATTTCATCTCTCGATCTAGAGGTAACCCAAGATATTGATCTAAAAAACCATCTCTAATTTCCCAATTTGATGAAATTATCTAACAATCCTACTTTTCTTATTTGAGTAACTATTACATTACCCAAACATTATTCTCTTCACAATAATTATCAATGTCATTTTAAGCAATGATCTTAACTCATCAATTTTTAATTCCATAAGATTCACCCAGAACATAGTCCCTGGCATCTTTATTAATTGTCTACTACCTTTCCACTCATACTTTTACCATGACCCATTAAGGTTTACGGCTATCCTTTTACTCAAGATTGGTTCTACAGGAATTCATCTAGCTCTAGCCAACCTTGTACTAATGTATGAGTGCATAGATCAAGGGTCAACTAATACTAATACAGGTTCATCAAAAGATGAAAAGTACATCTTACAATTTCTGGATCATCCAAATCCAAACCCTGTGTTTCTATTAGAGGTTAACACAAATCATTCAGATTGCATGAAATTATCCCAAGATTTCTTTGGACAATTTCAGGCAAAGTGACCGATCTCACCACATTGGAAGAAAGCTCAACTAAGAAGTCTGCATACTCCCTGATGCACTCTTCCACATGTCTGACACACTGTTCTTTCTCCAACTGCTCTGCCTGAGCTAGCAGCAACCGAATAAGAATGTTTTATTTTATGTGAAATTACTGCAGAACCCTCTTTATCTGAATCTCTCAAACTTAAGTCGTTGCCTCTCTTAACATAATAGGGAGTTTAAAGCGTTCTAACCCTTTTCCCCATCTATAAACTAAGTTTCGTTGTTAATGTCTACTATTGTACTCTCTTGATAGCTTTGGCTCGGTTAATAACTTCTTGCAAGTTAGGCAAACTCAAAGCCAACATCATTTCTTTTAATTTTGGCCTCAACCCCTCAATAAACCAATCGTGTTGGGCCTTATCATTTGGAACTACATTCGTAGTAAAATGGCTCAACTTATTATACTCAACCTCGTACTCGTGTACTGCTCGATCACCTTGTTTCAAATTTAGCAACTTTAACAGCATTGCTCGTTTGAAATGTTTACCCATATACTTGTTCTTAAATTCTTCCAGGAAGAATTGCCAAGTGACTTGCTCCGGTGGTGCATACATCATAGTATTGGTACTGTTCTATCAGTACTGATACCCTTGCCCAGATTTTCTAGTTTTTCACCCGATTGTTAGTTAAATGGGGTCAAATTTCTTTATATTTACACCCAACAATGCCATTTAACTCTTCTCTACTTATCCATATTAACTTTCCTTCATTTAGCCTCTTAAAACCTCTAAAATCTTTCAAGAACATTTAATTCTAAGAATTAAACCACTTTTTCTAATATGTTCTTAATCCTATCTAATGCTTCTATTTCCTCATTTACCTCTTTGACAAGTCAAATCTACCATTAATCATCAATAAAAACCAAAATACTAACATTTCATTTCAATACCCATTTTCTAAAATTTATAATATTTCCTTCATTTCATAGTTTTAACCTCATTTAATCCTTCCTTGAGCTTCTATATCACTTAAGGTTACAAGAACTACCTATAATCGAAAGGAAAAATCACCTTTGGAGTTATGGAGGATAGCAAAACCCACGGGAAAGAAGAAAGAAGAAGAAAAATAGTTTCTTTGACTTACTTTCCCCTTTTTATTTAAATCCCTAGAATTTAAATGGGTTTTAAATTCATTTCACTTAAAAGGATGAAAATTCCCTTTCATTATTCTATTTAGTCCTCAAAATTTTTAATTCCTTTCAAATTAGTCACTGACCTACTATTTTAGGAATTGCATTCCTTTTTCCCCAAAATAATGGAGGGTAGAAAAAAATATTTTTAAATTTTTTTCACTTCTTCCGATTTTTAGAAAAGAAAGATCCGAAATAAAAATAAAAAGGAAAAAAGAAAAAGAAGAAGAAAGGGAAAATACTTCTCGACTAGATCTCTAACCGGAGATTGGAGCCTCTATTGCCCAATCCAGACGATGAGGAGCAGCGCGCGAGAGAGGATTATCCGTTTATTTTGAGATTAAGGGAAGTGATTGTCTTAAAGAATAAGAGGTCACTTTCAATATTATTAAAATAAAAGTGTATCATACCAAGTGAAATTGACTACTTTAAATTTGGTGACCGAGAAAAACATCATGTTCTTTTAATTAAATTCACCGAGAAAAGACTGTTAGATCGAATCTAAGAGCTCATCTCGATGTATTTAAATAATTGAGCATCCTTATTCTTATTAATGGTTGGAAAAATAATTGATTAATCATATTTGTTTGATATATGTATTTAATTTTCGTTTTTATTTTATATGTTAGATGATGATTTCGAAAATAAATAACACTCAAATTAATATTTAACTTTAGGAATGGAATTGTAATATTTCTTTATTTTGATAGGAGTAAAAATCAACTACTTTAAGGCATGAGAGGTCGATTCTTCTCGATAGGAAATAATTAAATATTATTGTGTTTCGTCCTAAAATTCAAAGAATATTATTTGTATGGGATCTTAAATTAAATTAAATTCGAACTCGTAAATTTCATTGCAAAGACAACTAATTAATCAAGTAGGTACCGATTTAGGGCGTTGTAAGGGTGTTAATCTTTCCCCATGCGTAACTAGCTCCCGAACTCATATTTTTGGTAACATAAACCATATATTTGTTATTTTAATTAAAATTAATATTTTTATTAAAATTACAAATACGTTTTTGGGTGCCCAATCACGCCCTAATCAAAGATTGGTGGCGACTCCTTGAATCACATTTTATGATTAACAGGTTATCAAATTATTCGAAATGAGATCTTTTAAAAATTAAATTTTTTGAGAAAAATCGTTTCAACAACATGGCAACTCTGATGGGGACTTTTTTTAGAGGGTTAAGCCATTAGTTAATTAATTAATTGTCTTTGTAATGAAAATTACAAGTTCTTTCTAATTTAGTTTTTGATCCCTTGTTAGGTTTAAATAAACTTTATTTCTATGATTTAATTAACCATTAAATAGTTGTATTGATTTGATTGCTAATGTTTTCAGATTAATTATGTGTGTGTGTGTTTTAATTGAGGGAAGAGTTTTGTGTATTGTGTGATTATGTGTTTTCCGCTTTTCCTAACACAATGTGCACTTGAATTATCATAACATGAGCTAAAACCCAGCTCCATCCTATTTAAGTAGGAGTGAGAAATTACTCCCTTGTGTGGTTTTCACCTCTGTATGGGATAGTGAATCGCTCATGGGGTTCACGCCTTATGGTCCTAGTGATGGTTTTCACCTCCGTATAGACATAAGGAGGTGTGTCCTTTCGAATTGAACTTGATCTGAAAGCCTGTGATGGGCTAGTGTTGAGGGTTTTGGCAGCTGAAGGGGGCACCAAAAAGGACAATTCAAGAACCTTTTACTTTAGAGACAAACCCAGTGAACCTATAACCTAGGCCTAACCCAAACCTTAAGAGTCCCGTAAGGAGATTACACAGGAAAAGCTCCATTGAGTCTTTTAATTTTTCTAGTTTAATTTTGTTTTTCGAATAAATGTATGTGAACTAGAGATCATGTGGTTAGGCTTATAATTTTTGAATAAGCATGCGAACTAGATGACATGAGGTTAGGATTTTTATGTTAAATAAAGTATAAGGGTAGAAATAATGTTTGGGTAGGAATTATTATACCATGTATGGGTAGTACCTGTAAGGGTAAGTTTTATTTAATGCTTATAGTATTTATTGCCATGTTGTTTATCTTATGTACTAACCCATTTTTTGTTATGTGTCTATTTTATTTTGATTTTATTTTCTTGCATTTGTATCTTCATATCATCCGAAGATGTTAATTCGCAAGTGATTGACAAAGTAATAAGATTTTTCATGATGAGACAAGAAATTATTAGCCATGTAGTCTAAATCAAAAGATCCAAAGATGTTCAAACGATCCATAAAAGAAATACATCCGATGATTGAAGAAATTTGAAGTTGATTGAAGACTTCCTTTGAAGGCGCAAAGGCTAAGATGTTTCTTCAATAGATAGATGCAATCAGATCAAGGACAAGAAGATTCTTCACGAAGGCATGAAGGCCACTTCATAAAAAATGAAGATCTCACGATTCAACCAAAAATAATTTAAGGACGCCAGGTGTAATAAAATGTACACCGACAACTTTGGGTGCAATGTCGGCTCAAGGAAGTCAAGAAATGAATAATCACAATTTTATTTTGACTATTTGGTTTAATGAAACCTTCTTGTCTAAATGAAGGTTGTTCTATGGTGGTCACTTATGGAACTAACACCTTTTGCATTTGCATTTTGCATCTACATTTGCATTCGCACTGCTTTAATTTAAGCATTTTACATGCATTAATCATGAAAATCTGGGAATAACTCACGGAGAATCTTGTGATAGAAGTTTTTTGAGGTAAATTGAAGTTACCTCATTCATACATAAAAAGGATTGAGATCTATAGACACGATGTTAGCACTGTCTGAAGTTTGAGGCACATCATTGAGATTTGTGGTGCACCGAAGAGTAAGATTTAAATTTTTTTTCAACCCAGAGGCAATAACCTTTAACGTGTAATGAGACATTCCAGTGCCAATCAACAAAAAGTTCTTCCATCCACTGTGAAACCTATTGCACTTGCTTCATGAAGTTTAATGAAACCTTGTTCTCTAAATGAAGGTTGTTCTATGGTGGTCACTTATAGAATTAACACCTTTTGCATTTGCATTTTGCATCTACATTTGCATTCGTACTACTTTAATTTAAGCATTTTTACATGAATCAATCATGAAAATCTGGGAGTAACTCACAGAGAATCTTGTTATAGAAGTTTCTTGAGGTAAATTGAAGTTACCTCATTCGTACATAAAAAGGATTGAGATCTATAGACGTGATGTTAGCACTGTCTGAAGTTCGAGGCACATCATTGAGATCTGTGGGGCACCGAAGATCAAGATTCGAATTTTTTTTCAACCCAGAGGCATTAACCTTTAACGTGTAATGAGACATTCCGATACCAATCAAGAAAAAGTTCTTCCATCCACTGTGAAACCATATTGCACTAGCTTTGTCCTGTTTGAACGTGTTTTTGTTCTTTCTTTTTATACTCTATAAATATTTTGTGGATTGAGCTTATGTCATTTTCCTAGGTTATGATCAATAAATCAAATTTTAAACTTGTAATTCTTTGAATCTTAAATGAATTAAAGGTTCATTTATTACTTCACTAATTATAGATCTTTGACATGTGGCAAGATTAGACCTTTCGTGTTCCCTCCAAAGTTGAACACCCTTACTTGTTTCCTTACATGGCTTGTGCTCATTACCAATAGATCGAATCTTGACATCACCTTCCCTATGAAACAATAAAGTCATTCCCTTATCCTTCCTAAGGGACCGAAATCAGTACTTTTACCTTCCCATACGGACCTAACCTTTTCACACCATTACCTTTTTCAGAATTATTACTCTAAAGTCACACATTTCCCTTTACAGACACAACCGACATTTATTTCTAACCTCAATAAATCCTAGAGGCATAAAGTACAAGATAATCGTGTGTACAATAACCATTCTTGCAAGAAAAAACAAGCTGAAGAGTTACAGATCAAGTTTTTGTAAGAGAACTTAAATAATTGGAGCATACCAGGAGCAAATGGAAGAAGAAGAAACAAAGTAAATAATTGAAATAATTCTATCATACATAAATTACATTGTTTTATGTAAATAAGGTTAATCATGAACACTCGTCCCCCTGGGGATACCTCTTTTACAAGGACTTCCGTGTATGATATGATGAACGACTTTGTTTCATTTATCCTTTCAAGAAAAAAACAAGAAAATATATCCCTAGTTGTCCCCATTTGAACCTGAATTATTTTTTTCTGATTCAACCCTAACCAAGATCAACCTCCATACAGGGGGCAAGATGAAGGAAATCTACTTGCAAGAATAAAAGCCATCAATCTAGATTTTGTTATAGAGAGAGGAAAATCATGGTGAGAAATAACAAGATACCACAATATGGACCGCATAAAAAGCGCTCGAAGGTCAAATCATGTCGACAACATAGAAAAAAAGAATATATAGTAAAAAAGAGAAAAGAAAGCAAAAGAGAGAGAAAACGTGTTGAACTATATTTTGATATAACAATTTATGGCAAAATATTTTTGGACTTGATTGAATTTATTCAAAGTTTTCAAAAATAATTCAAAGTCCATTTAATTTGGAATTGAGCACAAAAAAATTTTATGAATAGTATCGATACTGTGTGAACAATAGTATTTATACCATGAACAGTAGTATCGATACCATGAACAGTACTGATGCTAAAAAATTCAAGAATACAAAAATGGTATCGATACTGTACAGTAGTATTGATATCATGAACAGTAGTATCGATACCGTGAACAGTTGTATCGATACTATCAAGCCAAACGGTCATAAAATTCAAATAATAAAAAATGTAGTACCGATACTCATTGAAGGAGTACAGATGCTACTTGTTCTGGGCAGTTTTATTTTGAAGAAAATGAATCCCCAGTGGCTCCAAAACATCCCCAACGGCTATAAACGACCACAAACTCATTCCAACCTATAAAAACAAGTTGAGGACACTTGAAGACATAGAGAACACCTATCCAAGCAATCAAATACAAGAAAAGAGTTTTTCAATCTTAGTTTTCTATTCTCTTATAAATATTTTGTTCTTGTGAGCGTAATTCTTGTAAACATCCTACCTTAGAGAGGTCTTTTTGTTTACATTTCCTTTCTTTGTAAAGGGGTTTAGGTTCTAGCTGAGCCTGTTAAAAGCTAGGGATTGGTTCTAGTTTAGCCTATGAAAAACTAGGGAGTTTGTAAAGGTTACTCTTGATCCTTGAAAAAGAAAGAACAAGTTAGTGAATTTGTTAGAAAATCTTTAGTGAGGAGCTAAGGTAGTGGATGTAGACTTAGTTGAGAAGTTGAACCACTATAAATTGCTGTGCAATTTTTCTATATTTCAATCTCCTTACTCCCTAAATACAAGAACCGACTCAACCTCTCTTGGCGAACCCTTTCAGTTATCGACTCGCACTTCCGAAAATCCCAATAATTGGTATTAGAGATTGACTCGTTAGAAAGTTTAACAACCTTGAGACGATTCTAGAAGAATCTTTATCGATTCCCGACGCAACCGACAAAGAGATGGCTTCAACCTCATGTACCTATTACATTGAAGATTCACAACCGATCAACAAGCCACCCTTCTTCAATTGAGCAAATTATGCCTATTGGAAAAATAGGATGATGTCCTTTATTCAATCATGAAAGGTTACTCCACTCCACCGGTGAGATGGACGATTGGAGTAATAAAGAGAAGAAAAAGTTCCATCTTAATGCTAAGGATATGCACATTCTTTTTTATGCTTTAGGTCTAGATGAATATAGAAAAATCTCCTCTTGTTCGAATGCCAAGGAGATTTGGGATAAGCTCCAAGTCACTTATGAAGGAACCGACGAAGTGAGGGAAACAAAGATAAGTCTTCTCAATCATAGCTACGAGAATTTCAAAATAAAACTCGATGAAGATATCAAAGTTTGTCAATAGTCTCAGAGGATTTGGAAAAGTAATCCCTAATGAGAAGCTTATGAGGAAGATGATATACTCTCTTCCAAAGTCTTGGTAATCGAAGAAGACAATTAATATCGAAGCTAGAGACATAAAGTCTCGCACTCTCGATGAGCTGATTGGTTCCATTCTTACTCATGAGTTGATGGTGAAGGAAGATGAAGAAAAACAAGAAGAAGAAGGAGATAGGCATTGCCTTCAAATTCACCAATGAAAGCTATCAAGATTCAAGTGATGAGGTGGATGAAGATGATGATGAACAAGAAGATATGGCCAAGCCCTTTAAAGAGTTCAAGAGATTCATGACTTCCAATGAAGTAAAGCATGAATCAACCAATAAGAAGAGTTCCCCGGTGTGCTTCAATTGTCAAAGAAAGGGGCATGTCAGTTATGAATGTCCTCTTCTAAGAAAGAATTGTAGCAGCTTAGAGTGTTGAAGATGACTCCAATGATGATGAAAGAGTAGCCAACCTATGCATCATGGCCATCGAAGAAGATTTTGAGGTATCTTCTAACTCAAATGAATTTAATTCATATTCTTTTGATGAGTTATAAGATGCTTATAATGAGTTGTATTTGGGATTTGAGACCATGAATTCCAAATATAAGAAATTAATTTCAAAACTTAAAATTGAAAATAATTTAATTTTAAAAGCAAAAGTTTATTTTGAAAATCAAAATGAAATTTTGAAAAATGATTTAGAGTTTTCAAAATTCAAAATCAATGATTTAGAAAAAGAAAATTTTGATTTGAAAGTTAAGCTTGAAAGCTAAACAAAAGAAAAAGAATTAATTTCTAAAACAACTCATTATGTTTAAAAATGACAAAATACTCACATTGTCATTGTTATGGTCATATGGAACATGCTTGTCCTATAAAGAAAAGAAAATATTTTAAAATTAGACAAGTATGGGTTACAAAAGGAACAAGGGGCATTGAAATTAATGTTCAAGGATTCAAAGCAATTTGGATATCAAAATCGAAATAAATGTCTCTTGTAGGTGTGTGGGAGTAATGGTTATGAAAATGAAGATATTCAAATGCTCTAGCCACACGTTGAAAAAGGAATGGGTAACCTCTAAGCTTAAAGCTTTTTGTTTTTGATTATTTGGTTGCTCATTTAAGTTTATACAAGCATGAGTTTTGATTTTAAATGATTATGTTTTGTTTTTAATCTCATGTATGTTAAGAGGAAACTGTGATGAACATTTTAAATTTTTAATGATTTTTCATAATTTTTAGTTCATCATAATTAATTTAGGTCAAAATTGGTTTTAAATGCAAATAATATCTCTCTAACAATTGATATCAACTTTTCAAATACTTTGATTTTACAAATTTTAATTTTTGACTAAATTTAAATGTTTATGCATGTGTTTTAAATGCAATAGATATCTCTCTAACAATTGATATCAATATTTTCAATGCATAACATTTTTGGAAAGCTTTATGCATATGTACTTAATTTCAACTATTGGTATTGCATAAAGTATTTTAGACTTGGATACATTGAATTTCATGTGTTACTAACATATTTGTTATTCCTTGTTGAAATTCAATTTTGTTCAAGTGTCAATCTATTAAAGCTAAATTTGTTTGGAATACACTTATTGAGGGGGAGTTTTGATTTTTCAAATGTTTTTAATGTTAAATTACCACTTACTCCCCAATGTTATTTTGAACTTTAAAGTTGAATTATTTTTGATATAACAAAAAGGGGGAGAAATATGATTTGAAAAATTCAATTTCTTAATGAAAAAGGGAGAGCTTAACATTTTCACATATTTTCCAAAAATTGGTATCTTTTTCATTAAATATTTTATTAAGGGGAGTTTTTCCAAAAAAAATAATTTTCAAATGTTTTGTTATATCAAAAATGGGGAGATTGTTGAACTATGTTTTGATATAACAATTTATGGCAAAATGTTTTTGGACTTGAATTAATTTTATTCAAAGTTTTCAAAAATAATTCAAAGTCCATTTAATTTGATATTGAGCACAAAAATTTTTTGTGAATAGTATTGTACTATATGAGTAGTACTGATACTATATGAATAGTATCGATATTGTGTGAACTGTCGTATCGATACCATGAACAGTAGTATTAAAACCATAAACAGTACAGATGCTCAAAAATTCCAGAATGTAAAAATGGTATCGATATTGCTACAGTAGTATCGATACCATGAATAGTAGTATCGAAACCATGAACAGTACATATGGTCAAAAATTACATAATATAAGAATGGTATCGATACTGCTACAGTATTATCGATACCATGAACAGTAATATCGATACCGTGAACAGTAGTATCGATACTATCAAGCCCAATGGTCATTAAATTCAAATATTATAAAGGAAGTACCGATACTCATTGAAGGAGTACCGATACTACTTGTTCTGGGTAATTTTATTTTGCAGAAAATGAATCCCCAACGACTCCAAAACATCCCCAACGGCTAAAAACGACCACAAACTCATTTCAACCTATAAAAACAAGTTGAGGACACTTGAAGAACATAGAGAACACCTATCCAAGCAATCAAACACAAGAGAAGAGTTTTTCATTCTTAGTTTTCTATTCTCTTGTAAATATTTTGTTATTGTGAGCTTAATTCTTCTAAACACCCTACCTTAGAGAGGTTTTCTTGTTTACATTTCCTTTCTTTGTAAAGGGGTTTTGGTTCTAGCTGAGCCTGTTAAAAGCTAGGGATTGGTTCTAGTTTAGCCTGTTAAAAGCTAGGGATTGGTTCTAGTTTAGCCCGTGAAAAACTAGGGAGTTTGTAAAGGTTACTCTTGATCCTTGAAAAAGAAAGAACAAATTAGTGAATTTGTTAGAAAATTCTAGGCTAAGGTAGTAGATGTAGACTTGGTTGAGAAGTTGAACCACTATAAATCGCTGTGCAATTTTTCTATCTTTCAATTTCCTTACTTCCTAAACACAAGAACTGACTCAACCCTTCTTGGCGAACCCTTTCAGTTGCTGACATAAGAACCTATTTATCCTTTTCTTTCATAACTGTGAGCCCTGACCTATATTACGTGCCTAAAAAGTTCCTTCTAGTCATACATGGATTTCAAAGTGGAAAGACTATCTTCAGATTTCATTACACCCCTCAGTGTTAATTTTATTTGCAAAAAAAATAGTTTTCTAAAATCTTTAATGCATGATAGGGAAAAATAACAAAATTAGGGTTCAAGACGTAAAATTTTAGATGGCGTTTTGAAAACAAATGAGAATTTAGTTGAAAACCTGTAAAGGTGGCTCGAATACAAAGAGTATCAACCACTGCACAGAAGACGATCTTATACATCTTGATAAAGCACTGCACAACCCAAAGGTGCCCATAAGGGTTGGGAACCGGTGAATATTTTCAGAAGATGAGCATAATGATTGTTTTTCATCATGAAGGATACAAGATTTCAACCAAAGAAGCCAACCTGAAACACATTACCTCCTCAAATTAACCTGAAACATTACATTCCCAAGTCAGCCTAAGCTTTATATCAGCATTAATCCTTACACTTGTCAATTGTATATAATTCTTGAAGGATTAAAAGAGAAGTTGATTTATTTGATATTCAATGAACTCTTGTTTTACAATTTGTTTTGATTGTGAGCCTGAAAAAAATGACAGCATTTTTGAAATTTATTCAACAAATTTTTGACATTTCTAAAAATAAAAGAAATGAGAAAACATTTTCAAACACGACAATCTCAAGTGAAAAAGGTTCTTGAAACTGGTGAGGCTCATTCTGCCTCTATTGAAGAAAAAGAATAAATGATGCCAAAATAATGAAGCATTCCACAATCTTGAAAGCAAATAGTCTGAGAGATCAGAATGACTGAAAGATAGAACTTGTAGCACTTCCTTGTGACATTGTCGGTAACCCGTTAAGAAGAAGATGATTGCCTTATTCGAAAGGGGCACATATCCCAGCTCATAGAAAAAGTTCAAGAGGTTTCTGTTAAAAGAATTGGCCACTTCTTAAATGTCCATTTGTTTTTAAGACCACATAGAAAGTGAAGGCCCCTAAACTTTGACTAGAACAAGGAATACACATGACATCACTTCTGTTTGCCCAAGATAACATCTTGTGGTTGTTGACGAATGGTACTAGGATCAAATCATTCAAAATCAAATATTTACTCTTGATGGTTCCACATTGGGGCATGACCAAATAAACATATCATGTTGATATAACAAGGTTTAGATCAAGAAGACCTTGAAGGAGAGCATCACCACTTGGAGTGACAGGGTCAAAAGATGAAAACAAAAAGAACTTACCTTGAGAAACATACCATTCATGCTTCAGTTGGAAGAGTTATCCTGAGAAATAAATTTGATTGAACGATCGAGTCATGGATAGAAATGGCGTCTAAGCCATATACCTGATCATAACAAGAATTCGAGAGAGAAAGCATTTCTTCCAAAAAGAAGACAGAAAAACAAAGACCATAAGATGATCAAACATATCCTTAAAAGATTGCAAACATGAGCTGGCAAGTTGCTACATCAATATTGATGTAGAATCCATTCAAAGATAATCATGTGAAGGAAGATTGAGGTCTCCACTTTGATGCGAGAAGAAAAATGATCAACATTCTTTCATACAAGAAAGGCATACATTACATTTAAAGACATTTAAGTACATTCCTACATATATACATAATTCTTACATATTTTCAAGAAAAGAAGATAAAGAAAAGTCAAGATTCAGAGTGGCATAACTTCAAGAATCGAGGAATCCAATCCATAAAACTATCATTATTTTAAAGCGGGGCATTTTACCTAATCAAAATGATTTTTTTTAAGAAACCAAGTTTGATTTTCAAGGGTTTCTTACTTAGTAAGTCCTTCGGGCCATTAGTAAGTCTTTCGAGCATGATGATTAAATCATTCGGGTCATCTATAAGACTTTCGAGAAATATGATAAATCCTTCCGACCATCCATAAGGCCTTCGAGCAGGATATTTTCACATATTTTTCGAAAAATGAGAAAACGATTTCCATAGTTTCTCATTTAAATCTTTTCTGAAAATTAAAATTTTTGAAAAGTAAGAAAATGATTTCCAAAGTTTCTTACCTAGTAAACTATTTCCGAACTTAGTAAGTCCTTCGGGCCATCAATAAGTCTTTCGAGCATGATGATTAAATCATTCGGGTCATATATAAGCCTTTCGAACAAGATGATAAGTCCATCAAGCCATCCATAAGGCCTTCGGGCATGATGTTTTCACTTGTTTTTTGAAAAATGAGAAAATGATTTTCCAAAGTTTCTCATTTAAATCTTTTCTGAAAATTGAAATTTTTGAAAAGTAAGAAAATGATTTCCAAAGTTTCTTACCTAGTAAACTATTTCCAAAATTGGTAAGTCCTTCGGGCCATCAGTAAGTCTTTCGAGCTTGATGATTAAATCCTTTGGGTCATCTATAAGCCTTTCAAGCAATATGAAAAGTCCTTCGAGCCATTCAAAAGGCCTTCGGGTAGAATATTTTCACATGATTTCTGAAAAATGAGAAAACGATTTTCAAAGTTTAATTTTCTGAAAATGAAATTTTTTAAAAGTAAGTAAATTATTTCCAAAGTTTCTTACTTATTAAGTCCTTCAGGCCATCAATAAGTATGTTTAAATCCTTTGAGTCATTTGTATGTCTTTTGAGTAATATGATGAGTCCTTCGGGCCATCCATAAGACCTTCGGGCAGGATGTTTTCACATGATTTTCGAAAAATGAGAAAACGATTTTCAAAGTTTCTCATTTAAATCTTTTCTGAAAATGAAATTTTTGAAAAGTAAGAAAAAGTTTTCCAAAGTTTCTTACTTAGTAAGTCCTTTGGGCTATCAATAAGTCTTTTAAGCTTGATGCTTAAATCCTTCGGGTCATCTTTAATTCTTTTAAGCAAGATTATAAGCCCTTCAGGCCATATATAAGACCTTCTGGCAGGATGTTTTCACATGATTTCCAAAAATGAGAAAACAATTTCCAAAGTTTCTCATTTAAAATTTTTCTAAATTTGATTTTTGAAAAGTAAGAAAATGATTTCCAAAGTTTATTACTTAGTAAGTCCTTCGAGCCATCAGTAAGTCTTTCGAGCCATCAGTAAGTTTTTCGAGCATGATGCTAAAATCCTTTGGGTTATCTATCAGTCTTTCTAGCAAGATGATAAGTCATTCGGGCCATCCATAAGTCCTTCAGGCAGGATGTTTTCATGTGATTTTAGAAAAATGAGAAAATAATTTCCAAAGTTTCATATTTAAATATTTTCTGAAAATTGAAATTTTTGAAAAGTAAGAAAGCGGTTTCCAAAGTTTCTTACCTAGTAAATTGTTTCCCAAATTGGTAAGTCGTTCGGGCCATCAATAAGTCTTTCGAGCATGATACCTAAATCCTTTAGGCCATCCATAAGACATTCGGGCAGGATATTTTAACAAGATTTTCAAAAAATGAGAAAGCAGTTTTCAAAGTTTCTCATTTAGTATTTAAAAAAAATGAAATTTTTGAAAAGTAATCGATTCAAATTTCCTAAAAGAGAGAGGTTCAACTGACACTTAAGTCGAAGCATATTCCCATATTTGGTGGTTGCAAGACAAGTTTCCACAAGAAAAATCGATTTTCAAAGATACTCTTGAATTCCAAACCTTCAAGTATGACGTTTCCAAATTCTCAAACTTATACTAACAAGTGGTAATGTTTAATTTTCATATTTGATATTCTTGAAGATAATAGAAGCAAATCGAACTCGATTTAATCTTCCCTAAAGAACAGTGGAATGAATCAACGTTTCTAGATTTGATTTACTCTGAAGATGCAGCAGAGCATATCCCTTTTTTTCTAGATTTGATCTTCCCTCAGGAACATTGGAAAAATCTTCCTCGATTCAATCTTCCTTGAAGAATAGTGGAATGAATCAATGTTTCCATAACTGATTTACCTTGAAGAAGCAGTAGAGCAGATCCATTTTTTCCAGATTTGATCTTCCATGAGGAACAGTGGAACAAATCTGCCTAGATTCAAAATTCCCTGAAGAAATGTAGAATGAATCAACGTTTCAAGATCTGATTTACCCTGATGAAACAACAGAGCATATCCCTTTTTCCCATATTTGATCTTCACTGAGGAGCAGTGGAACAAGTCTTCCTTGATTCAATCTACCCTGAAAAGCAATGGAGCGAACCAACATTTCCAGATATGATTTACCCTGAAGAAGCAGTGGAGCATATCCCCTTTTCCAGATTTGATCTTCCCTGAGGAACAGTGGAACAAATCTGCCTCGATTCAATATTCCCTTAAGAACAGTGGAATGAATCAACGCTTCCAGATCTGATCTACCCTGAAAAACGGTGGAGCAGATCCCTTTTCAGATTTGATCTTCAAAAATATCTCTTGAGATGTTCATTTCCAGTCTCACTTGAGATAATATCAAGAATTCTAAACACATATTCGATCGGACGAAAATTCATTGTTATATTCTTGTTAACACAAGAATGGGCAGAGAGGGGCAACTGTCGACACCTATTTTCGTCTGGAGACTGTTATTATTATTATTATTATTATTATTATTATTATTATTATTATTATTATTATTATTATTATTATTATTATTATTATTATTATTTATTTTATTTCTGTGGTAGGCCAAATTACAAACTCAACCGGGCCCAAATTACAAAAGGCCAACTGGCACAACCCAAAGCCCGAAATTATATTACATCCCAATTACATAGGTCATTTGACCCAAACAACCCAGCAGACCCAAATCAGTTATGGTTTAAAACCCTAGATCCTAATTTTCCAGCCGCCAGCAATGATCACAATCGCCACTACCGACTGACAAACCATCATCATCAGTCACCTCACCTTCTCTGTTTAGCCATCAACCAAGATAACCAAAAATTATAAAAAATTCAAGAAAAAATCAGGAAAAATAAAAAAAAAACAATCAAACATAGTCCCAGAAAATTTAGGTAATTCAAATCCCCGATTTTCCTCACCATATATGCTCTAACACGCTGCCACCAACTCTGTCATATCCCAACTACTTCCTATCAACATCAATCAAATCATCAGCATTTTACTTTTGTTTTCATAGGTGTAAAGGGTTATAAAAACCCCAATAAATGAATGTAAAAGGTGTTCCTCTTTCCCCCAAAAAAATGAGGGTAGCAATAAAAAAATATTTTTAAATTTTTTCACTTCTTTTGTTTTTTAGAAAAGAAAGATCTGAAATAAAAATTAAAAATAAAAAAGAAGAAGAAAGGGAAAAATACCTCTCGACTGGATCTCTAACCAGCGATTGGAGCTAGGGATGGCAACTCAACCCGAATCCGACGGGTTCCGACCCGACCCGACCCGATCGGGTCGGATTTTTTTAAAGAAAAATTGGGTTCGGGTCGGGTCGGGTCGGGGTTTTTTTAAATGTACTGTTCGGGTCGGGTCGGGTTTAGGGTGAAAAAAATCTGACCCGACCCGACCCGACCCGAAAAATATATATAATTTTATCCTATATATTTAGGGATAATTACAATAATGTCCCTCCATATATAATTTTTTTCAATTAAGTCACTGTTTTCATTGAATAAATTTTTTTTATTATTATTTCGGGTCGGGTCGGGTCGGTTTCTAAGTCATATATTCGGGTCGGGTCAAACCTTAATTTCGTCGGGTCGGGTCGGGTCACGGGTGAAAAACCCTTTCTTCTCGGGTCAGGTCGGGTGGCCCAAAAACCCGACCCGACCCATTGCCATCCCTAATTGGAGCTTTCGTTACCTAATCTGAACGGTGAGGAGAAGCTCACGAGAGAGGAGAACAACATACTCCAGAATCAACTTGATCCAACGGTGGATAGAGAATATCAAAGCATAGGAAGACGAGAGGTTTTCGACCTTTTTCGTGGAGCTTAGGGTCGATTCTCGTGAAACCAAGGGCAGATACGTGACCACCACATCGAGGAGAGACGCCCTGGAGATTTTTGGCCCGAACGGCCACCGATAATGGCCGAGGAAGCGGTCGGCAGCGGGACTCCCGCCGGATTCTGGGATTGTTAGAGAGAATGTAGAGTTTCTCTCTCTAAAATAAAAAAAAACAAAAAAAAGAGAGAAAATGAGCATAAATGAAAAAATGAAAAAATAGATTATATAGGTTAACCGACGACATAGTTTTGGTCTCAATCTTCTCTGTTTTAGGCCCGAAGGGTCTAATCCCTCACGTTATTTCTTCATTTTCCTTCGTTTACATTCATGTGTAAATGCTAATTTTTGGTTTATTTTCTTTCATATCCCACTATTTTACGCGCGTTTTTCCACTTCGGTTATTGAGCCCCTATTTATTTTATTTCCTTGATTTTATTCTCTGATTTGTGCTTGTTTTAATTTAGTCAATATTATTATTTTGGTTTATTCGAAATTAGTCACTGCTTTTTACATTATTTTATTTTTATTACTATTTGGGTTCTATTTTTTATTTTATTATGATTTGGGTATGATATTTTCAATTTATGCATTTTAGTCACCTATTGATTATGATTTGACTATTGTTTTTATTTTTTTATTTCATTGTCATCACTTTTACACTTTATTTTATTTTTTTAATATGCTAATTTTTTTGTTTACATTCTAGCCATATTTAAATTTTGTTTTTTTTTTAGTTTTGCATGTTGCTTTTATGTTATTTTATTTTAGTCATTAATTAGTTTTGTTATCTCTATTTTAAATTTAATTGCATGGTATCCTCATAAGCATTTCTCAACTCGATTCAAATAATTTGACTAAAGGATTATCAGTTTATTTTGAGATTAAGGGAAGTGATTGTCTTAAAGAATAAGAGGTCACTTTCAATATTCTTAACATAAAAGGGTGTCCTACAAAGTGAAACTAATAAAATTGATTACTTTAAATTTGGGGACTGAGAAAAAGATCATGTTTTTTTTAATTAAATTCATTGAGAAAAGAATGTTAAATCGAATATAAGGTATCGTCTCGATGTATTTAAATAATTAAACATCCTTATTCTCATTAATGGTTGGTAAAATAATTTATTAATCATATTTGTTGGATATATGTATTTAATTTTCGTTTTTTTATGTGTGTTAGATGATGATTTCGAAAATAAATAACACTCAAATTAATATTGAACTTTAGGAATGAATTTGTAATATTTCTTTATTTTGATAAGAGTAAGAATAGACTACTTTAAGGCATGAGAGGTCGATTCTTCTCAATAGGAAATAATTAAATATTATTTTGTTTCGTCCTAAAATTCAAAGAATATTATTTGTATGGGATCTTAAATTAAATTAAATTCGAACTCGTAAATTTCATTGCAAAGAAAACTAATTAATCGACTAGGTATCGATTTAGGACGTTGTGGGGTACTAGTCCTTCCCCACACGTAACCGACTCCCGAACTCAAATTTTTGGTAACACAGACCGCAAATTTGTTGTTTTAATTAAAATTAATATTTTTATTAATATGACAATTGCGTTTTTGAGTGCCCAATCACACCCTAATCAAAGATTGATGGTGACTCCTTAAATCACGTTTTATGATTAACAGCTCACGAAACTATTCGAGACGAGATCTTTTAAAAATAAGATTTTTTAAAAAATTAAATTTTTTTTTTAAGAAAAATCATTTCGAAAACTATTTTTTATTACAGGTTCCTCCTTATAAGCTAAATTCGATTCAATATCATTCACTCCAAGTGAGACGATATGAGACGGATTGGAGTGATACCTTCTCCGTATAGATACATAAAATATATTGCAAATTTAATCTAATTCATGCGGCAACTAAAATCTATGGAAAAAAATCTAGGATTACGTTCATCCTTGTTATCAACACATAATATTTTCATCCATGGAAAAATCTTTAAGAACATTTTGTCTCCCACTTCTTTTAAGTTTGCTTATGATTTCTGCTTATCTAACTATACTTGACGTCTCTCTTGAATTGACACCACCTTGTCTTCAATCTCTTGAACTAACATAAGCTTGAAGCATGTCCTCCAAAAGTTGTAAATTTTTTTATGATTGTCTATCTATGTAAGGGTAGAATATCATGAAAAAACTTCCTGTAAAAAAAAGGTAAATTTAATTGATGAATTTAAATATTTACATTAAATTCATAGTCCTTTTTATTATTACAAATTAAAAGATAAATTTTAATTTGAATATTAGTAGGATAATTACTCTTTTAATAAGTAAATTTAAAAATGTATTTATTATATTTTTAATTTTGAATATTAAAAGATAATTATATACTTTTGTATATTTCAAATTAAAATAATATATGTTTAAGTTTGAATAGTAAAAGGAGTTTATTTTATGACCATTGTAAATTAAATATATTATTTAATTTGAATATTAGTAGGATAATTACTCTTTGAATATGTCAGTTTAAAAAGGTGTTTGTTACCTTTTTAACTTTGAATATTAAATATAATTATATACTTTTGTATATTTCAAATTAAAATAATACTTATTTAAGTTTGAATGGTAAAAGGAGTTTTATCTTTTGCATGTTTCAAATTAAAAGATATTGTTATATGTTTAATGTTGAATATTAAAAAAATATTTGGTTGGATTAAATCTATCTTAAAATTCCCTTATAAATAGTGAGAAAACCTGTTAGGTTTTTTCATATCTCATAACTTAGTTTTTCAAAAACTTTTCTTATCTTGAAAAAGTTTTCCCTTCCACTAGTTTTCTGGTGATAGTCTAAGGCAATGATCGTTCATAATCTTTGCAGATATGCTACTGTAGCTGATCATAAATTGTTTTATCCTGTGAGACAGACGATCAATGAACTCGAGCACCAAAGGAGTAGCCGAAAATCTGTCTTAAGGAAACTGTGTAGGGACATGCCTCAACTGATTTCGATTGATAAATCAAAATAAAAGGAGTATTTTATTTCAATTTATTTTGTCTTATCTTCTAAGAAGTTTAACCTTTTTGGTTTATTTTCTTAGGATTGATTACATTTCAAATTTTTATTTTAGATAGCAATCTTAAGATAAGAGTAAACTCGTTCTATCTCTTATCCCTTTATTTCTTTTAATTTTATAATGATATTTATTCATTATTATTTTTCTATATCATTCTCGGATTAATGCGCGCAATTTTCTAACATTTCCAACAAATTTTAAAAGAATTTGTTTGGGCACTACAATTTTAACTTTTAATTTATTTAGTCCCAAAAATTTTACCAAGATCATGACATTTAGGTTGGACCGGATAATAATTTAAGTTGAAGCTAAAACTATTACATTTTCCATAATATTTTTCGGTCATTGGTGGAACCAACATATAACGAGGGGTGTCAAAATTTTTTGAAATAAAGTTTTTTTTATAAATTTAATATAAAATATTTGTTTAAATAAAATTAACATATTTTAAAAATAATATTGGCAAGCTTAAACATAAAATGACACCCACTAGTCATTTTCGTCTACTTGAAACGAATTCATACAATTTCTAAATTTAACATCCTAAAATAAAATTTCTTTAAATTTGACACCCAAAATGATTTTTTTAAATCCACCGATGTCTTCGGTTGTTGAAATTAGTACACACTATATAAATAATTCGGTTGTAAATCCTATACCTTCCGCAATATAACATTTTCGATTGTAACAAAAATATTATAAATTATATTCATTTTCAAATCGAACAGAATAAATTTTTTTTATTAAAAACTACTTTAAATTATGTTGTCGCATATTAAAATTATCCTGAATTCAATAGGTGGCTATGGGTAGTTGTTTAGTGTAGCAGCGCATAAGGGCCTACAATATTGGAAGAGAGTGATGTTTGTCGAAAGCCATCCTTCATGACAAATTCTATCATAATTTTTAAATTAATGAGGAGCTATCAATTTTAATATAATACTAAAATATTCATCCAAATTCACGTAAGTTCACCTAATATTTTGGTGGATCTTAGACGCCTTTGATTTTTTTTTCTTTAATTATTTGTAATTTACACTTCGATCATATTAATATTATTTTAAGTGCAATTAGGTCAACTCTTTAATTAAATATAAAATTGTTTCACCAAACAAACATTGAATTTCTCAGCCTACCCTTATTAATAAAATGATGATAGATCTACTAAACGACACCTAAATAAAGAAAAAAATTAAAGAAGAAAGTAAAACAGAAACAGAAATAAACTCTTTCTTTCATACATATGAATCTATTATCATATAGATTACGTGAATTTGGACAATAGATATTTGTGAATATTTATTCATATCAGTAGATAATAATTTTAATATATAAATTTAAATGTTATTTAAATTTGTAATACTTTTTTTAATAAAAATTATTAATTTTATTATAAAATATAAAATATCAAGAATTATAATAAAGATGTATAACTATAATCGCAAACAAAATATATATAATAAGGACATTCCCTATAACAATTAACACAAAAAGCTAGTTACTTAAAATCACACATGGATTTGTATAAGAAAACGGTTAAAACCCCTAACCAAATAAATTTGAAAAAATAATATACAAATAGTTCTGACCGCTTCGATAAACTTACTGCAAAAAAAAAATAAGCTATTGACTAATAGTTCGCTAATCACATTTGAATGACGTTAAAAAATTATCTACAAATATAAATCGTGTATACAAATTCAATATGATGGTCTAAAACAATCAACATAACAAATAAGAAAATAGATTACCATTCTGTTTGTGAGCTTAAATAAAAAAATGAATCAAATATATATTTAAATTCATAATATCTAAATTCAAGAAAAAAAATACTCAATATATATTATCATTCTATTTGCGGGCTTACATTAAGAAAAAATTTTAAATATATTTTTAGAAATTTTATTTTATTTTTCTTTCTTTCTACATTTTGCTTATTTACCATTCCTTCAATTCTAGTAAAGTAATAATTATTTAACATTTTATTGTGTAAGGTGTCAATTTATCTTCTATGTTGTATATTATATCACAATAATTTAAATTTTATTTTTAATTAATTTTAGGTGAATACAATATATTACTATTTAAATTTTTTAACCATTTATAATATACACTTTATATACGTAGATGAGATGACTATCCAGCTCAGTTGATAGAGCACAAGGTTCTTATCCTTGAGGTCGTGGGATCGAGTCCCACGGAGGGCATTTCATAATTCGGAGGTCTTCTACGGAAGTTGCTCTCAACATGGTGTTAGGGACAGCCTACAATCTTACCTCCCCTTATCCCATTACATATGGAAACAAGGGACAACCATTTTTTTTATATACGTAGAATGTTTAAATTTAAAATCTTTAAATAAAATATTTTTTCAGTAGTAAAATAGCTCGAGTTAAAAAAATTATAATGTGTGTTTTTTTATGTTATCGTACTGTATTACATTTTTTTCATAATTTTTTAATAAACATTTTTCAGAAGAAAAAAACAAAACCAAGTTGGGATGCAAACAAAAAAAAATTGCCGATCGAAGGCGTTAATGATTAATCAAAAAGAATGATTAAAGATGTCCAACAAAAGAACTTCAACGACGTAGTCCTTTCTAATTAATTATTTGGACCCCACGAATACGAGATGTTTAAGGTAAAACCGTTTTAATATGCGGTTAAGGAAAGACGTCACTGTAAATGTTAATATTTTTTTACTATTTTTAGTAAAACGTTAACATAAACATTAAATTCATAGTCTTTTTTATTATTACAAATTAAAAGATAAATTTTAATTTGAATATTAGTAGGATAATTAGTCTTTTAATAAGTAAATTTAAAAATGTATTTATTATATTTTTAATTTTGAATATTAAAAGATAATTATATACTTTTGTATATTTCAAATTAAAATAATATATGTTTAAGTTTGAATAGTAAAAGGAGTTTATCTTATGACCATTGTAAATTAAATATATTATTTAATTTAAATATTAGTAGGATAATTACTCTTTGAATATGTCAGTTTAAAAAGGTGTTTGTTACCTTTTTAACTTTGAATATTAAATATAATTATATACTTTTGTATATTTCAAATTAAAATAATACTTATTTAAGTTTGAATGGTAAAAGGAGTTTTATCTTTTGCATGTTTCAAATTAAAAGATATTGTTATATGTTTAATGTTGAATATTAAAACAATATTTGGTTGGATTAAATCTATCTTAAAATTCCCTTATAAATAGTGAGAAAACCTGTTAGGTTTTTTCATATCTCATAACTTAGTTTTTCAAAAACTTTTCTTATCTTGAAAAAGTTTTCCCTTCCACTAGTTTTCTGGTGATAGTCTAAGGCAATGATCGTTCATAATCTTTGCAGATATGCTACTGTAGCTGATCATAAATTGTTTTATCCTGGGAGACAGACGATCAATGAACTCGAGCACCAAAGGAGTAGCCGAAAATCTGTCTTAAGGAAACTGTGTAGCGACATGCCTCAACTGATTCCGATTGATAAATCAAAATAAAAGGAGTATTTTATTTCAATTTATTTTGTCTTATCTTCTAAGAAGTTTAACCTTTTTGGTTTATTTTCTTAGGATTGATTACATTTCAAATTTTTATTTTTAGATAACAATCTTAAGATAAGAGTAAACTCGTTCTATCTCTTATCCCTTTATTCCTTTTAATTTTATAATGATATTTATTCATTATTATTTTTCTATATCATTCTCGGATTAATGCGCTCAATTTTCTAACATTTCCAACAAATTTTAAAAGAATTTGTTTGGGCACTACAATTTTAACTTTTAATTTATTTAGTCCCAAAAATTTTACCAAGATCATGACATTTTAGGTTGGACCGGATAATAATTTAAGTTGAAGCTAAAACTATTACATTTTCCATAATATTTTTCGGTCATGGGTGGAACCAACATATAACGAGGGGTGTCAAAATTTTTTGAAATAAAGTTTTTTTTATAAATTTAATATAAAATATTTGTTTAAATAAAATTAACATATTTTAAAAATAATATTGGCAAGCTTAAACATAAAATGACACCCACTAGTCATTTTCGTCTACTTGAAACGAATTCATACAATTTCTAAATTTAACATCCTAAAATAAAATTTCTTTAAATTTGACACCCAAAATGATTTTTTTAAATCCACCGATGTCTTCGGTTGTTGAAATTAGTACACACTATATAAATAATTCGGTTGTAAATCCTATACCTTCCGCAATATAACATTTTCGATTGTAACAAAAATATTATAAATTATATTCATTTTCAAATCGAACAGAATAAATTTTTTTATTAAAAACTACTTTAAATTATGTTGTCGCATATTAAAATTATCCTGAATTCAATAGGTGGCTATGGGTAGTTGTTTAGTGTAGCAGCGCATAAGGGCCTACAATATTGGAAGAGAGTGATGTTTGTCGAAAGCCATCCTTCATGACAAATTCTATCATAATTTTTAAATTAATGAGGAGCTATCAATTTTAATATAATACTAAAATATTCATCCAAATTCAAGTAAGTTCACCTAATATTTTAATATAATACTAAAATATTCATCCAAATTCACGTAAGTTCACCTAATATTTTGGTGGATCTTAGACGCCTTTGATTTTTTTTTCTTTAATTATTTGTAATTTACACTTCGATCATATTAATATTATTTTAAGTGCAATTAGGTCAACTCTTTAATTAAATATAAAATTGTTTCACCAAACAAACATTGAATTTCTCAGCCTACCCTTATTAATAAATGATGATAGATCTACTAAACGACACCTAAATAAAGAAAAAAATTAAAGAAGAAAGTAAAACAGAAACAGAAATAAACTCTTTCTTTCATACATATGAATCTATTATCATATAGATTACGTGAATTTGGACAATAGATATTTGTGAATATTTATTCATATCAGTAGATAATAATTTTAATATATAAATTTAAATGTTATTTAAATTTGTAATACTTTTTTTAATAAAAATTATTAATTTTATTATAAAATATAAAATATCAAGAATTATAATAAAGATGTATAACTATAATCGCAAACAAAATATATATATAATAAGGACATTCCCTATAACAATTAACACAAAAAGCTAGTTACTTAAAATCACACATGGATTTGTATAAGAAAACGGTTAAAACCCCTAACCAAATAAATTTGAAAAAAATAATATATACAAATAGTTCTGACCGCTTCGATAAACTTACTGCAAAAAAAAATAAGCTATTGACTAATAGTTCGCTAATCACATTTGAATGACGTTAAAAAATTATCTACAAATATAAATCGTGTATACAAATTCAATATGATGGTCTAAAACAATCAACATAACAAATAAGAAAATAGATTACCATTCTGTTTGTGAGCTTAAATAAAAAAAATGAATCAAATATATATTTAAATTCATAATATCTAAATTCAAGAAAAAAAATACTCAATATATATTATCATTCTATTTGCGGGCTTACATTAAGAAAAAATTTTAAATATATTTTTAGAAATTTTATTTTATTTTTCTTTCTTTCTACATTTTGCTTATTTACCATTCCTTCAATTCTAGTAAAGTAATAATTATTTAACATTTTATTGTGTAAGGTGTCAATTTATCTTCTATGTTGTATATTATATCACAATAATTTAAATTTTATTTTTAATTAATTTTAGGTGAATACAATATATTGCTATTTAAATTTTCTAACCATTTATAATATACACTTTATATACATAGATGAGATGACTATCCAGCTCAGTTGGTATAGCACAAGGTTCTTAACCTTGAGGTCGTGGAATCGAGTCCCACGGAGGGCATTTCATAATTCGGAGGTCTTCTACGGAAGTTGCTCTCAACCTGGTGTTGGGGGCAGCCTACAATCTTACCTCCCCTTATCTCATTACACATGGAAACAGGGGACAACCATTTTTTTTATATACGTAGATGTTTAAATTTAAAATCTTTAAATAAAATATTTTTCTAGTAGTAAAATAGCTCGAGTTAAAAAAATTATAATGTGTATTTTTTTTATGTTGTCGTACTGTATTACATTTTCTTCATAATTTTTTAATAAACTTTTTTCGGAAGAAAAAAAACCAAGTTGGGATGCAAACAAAAAACAAATTGCCGATCGAAGGTAAAACCGTTTTAATATGAGATGTTTAAGGTAAAACCGTTTTAATATGCGGTTAAGGAAAGACGTCACTGTAAATGTTAATATTTTTTTAATATTTTTAGTAAAGTGTTAACATAAACATTATTTTTTTTATCAAAAATGTTGTTATTGGGCGCTACCTAAAACATTATTTTTTTTACCGAAAATTTTAATTATTAAGCACTACCTAAAATGTTATTTTTTCTATCGGAAATCAGATAGCGAAATTAATATTTCCGATAAAAAGAATAATGTTTTAGGTAACGTTTTACCAAAAATATTAAAAAATATATTAATATTTTCGTAAGATATTTCTTTAACCGTATATTAAAGTTGCCTTGCAACATGACTACCCTATGAGTAAAGAGGGAACAGAAATGATTTTCAAAGTAAGAATGTGACGTAAGATTATTTTATAAAATATCAGTGACAATTAGAGTACTCAAAATTTGGTTAAAGCTATTTAACCGAGAATCCAAGTTTTTTTAGTAAATTATTCGGTTAATTTTAGGTTCGATTGATTAATAGTTAATGATTTTTTTCAAACTCCTATTATCGGTTAATTTAGTTTAGAAACGACATGTTAATCGAATTAACCGAAATTATTAAAAATTTAATATATTATATATATTATTTATATATTAGAGTGTTTAAACTTCGGTTTTAACCGAATTAACCATCCAAATAAACTAAATTAATCAAAAATATAAAAATATTTAATATATATTGTTATAAATTTCGGTTAATTCAGTTAATCGACTGATTAATTGAACTTGTTCGATTCAATTAATTATTTTTGAAAAAAAATTGATTTAGTTAACGGTTAAAAGAAGAAGAAAAATTCAACTAATAAAATTTTAAAAGTTCGATTTAGTCGGTTAACCGAACTGATCGATTGAACACCCTTACTTACAATAAGAATAAAGAAAGAAGTTGAGGAGATTTTAGCTTTTGAGGTAATTTATGGGTACAAGTGGTCTTGGGATTTGGGACCAAATTAAAGCCCAAAGACAAATGAAGCCCACATTATAAAAATATGAATTAATTATATCACATGTCCTTAAAATATAACCATCATTTTTAACTAATCCTTAAATTTTTAAATAATTCTTTTTATTAATTTTTTAATTAACTAATATTTTATTAATATTATTTTTTATTCTCCCCCCCCCCCACCCACACTTTTGCAGCCTCTTCTTCTAATTCTCTTCTCTTATCCAAATCAACTAGGAGGCTACAATCACAATTTAAATCCATCCACACATCCTTAACATTAATGACACAAATAATCTTATTAAAAGCAATGCAATATTTTGTTAGAAATATAACAATCCGAAATGATAATCACACCTGAGATAATAAAACAAACGGAAATTAAATTTGTTAAAAATAATGATAAAATTATATAGAAAGAATGAATACTTGATATATCGATTGATCGGAAACGAGTTCAGGCCTCTAACTACACTGTTTTCTTAAGATTAATCTTCAACCACTCCTTGATGATCGAGATCTTTGGTAGTTTATCTCTCAAGATACAACAACTAAATGATCACCGTACAATATCACAATTGTAGAGACCACAAACTATCCTTTTTCTATTAATTTGAGATAAAAAAAGATATAGTTATCTTTTAAATATATTTCTAATATTTAAATTTAAATAGATAACAAATATCTTTTAATTTTAAATATTCAAAAATATATAATTATCTTATTAATATTCAAATTTAAAAGATAATAAATATACTTTAATTTAAAATATTAAAAAAATATGATTTTAATTTAATTATTAAATTTATCAATGAATTCGCCACTCTTTTTTCGACAATTCCCGTGTGAATAATTAACTGGATATGGTGTTAGACTTTACGATTGATAGTTGCATAGGATAGGTAGGTGTCATCCTTTGAACCTTCTCTTGTGACATTATGTTTATTTTATTGGCTAACTAGTATACGTGATATTCTTTCGTGTCGTATTATTGGTAGGTTTCGGTGTGCAACGTTGGCTGCAAAATTTTCCTACATTGCAGTGTCATAAATTCACCTAGAAAGGCATTGCTGAGCATAGTATTGTAGATTCTTCTATTCCAGTATCTCTCAGACATTTGTTTTAGAATTTTTACAAATATTTTTAATAGGTTTTTAAAATAAATATATAATATTTTAGAAGTTTTAAATATTTCAGTAATATCTTTTTTGGGTAGCTGAAAGCTATTTAAAACTTAGGACTACCTTCTAATTGACTCAGAGATTGAATTTCCCCTGGAGGGTCTATGAAAACGAGATGCTCCTGTGTTTCCATCCTTGCAAGCTTGCTGGCCATAGGTCTGCAATGAGGTTTGTTTCCCTAGGTGTATGCTTGATCTCCACTCTCCCAAGAATGTCGAATATTAGGTTGGCGAGAAAGAATGATGCGTTCCTCGTTTGAATGAGTCTTACTAAGTTATCAACTTCCAGCATGATTTGACGTTCACCCAGCTGCCATGTATGATGTAGCCCTGCCCAAATTCCCCATAGCTCGGCTTCTGCTGCTGTACAACTTCCGATTGCTTTTGAAAATCTCATGAGCTGTCCCTAATAATTCCTCCGCATGATGCTAGTCCGTTCATGAAGTTTCATGCTCCATCCGTATTTACCTTCACCCAACCTTGTGGGGGTCGGATCCATGGACGCGAGTCCGGAATTCTCTGCTGTATTGCGCCCGTTTGTCTCAATACTGCCACGCTATATTCATGAATTCTTTTGCCGCGTTCTAAGACCCTTTCATTCCCCAAGTTTTCTGGATCAAAAATATTTTTATTCAGATTTAGCCATATTGACCATACTAAGGATCCGAACATGAGATTCCAATTCGCTGCATCCTTTGCGAAGTGTTCTGGTTCATCGATGTTGATCAGGATCCAGTCTTTAATTTTTATCGCCATGAATTCATTCATCTTCTCCGGCTTGATGACATTTTGCCATTTTATGTATGCGACTGGGCATTCCCCGAAGAGATGATGGATTTACTCCTCCGTTGCTCCTCACGTCCCACAATTCATTTGGATTGATAGATGTCGTCGCGCTATTTCGTTGATCGTCAATTTTTTTTTCATGTGCCATGAGCCAAAGGAAAGTTTTAATCTTCTGAATTCCTTGGAATTTGGCTATGGTGGTCCATGTTTTATCCTCGCCTCCATCGTTTGTTGATGCTTTAATTCTTCTCTGGTGGTATGTCGATTTGATTGAGAATCGTCGATCCACTTTCCATTTCCATCCTATTGAATCATCAGTGTTCCTGATTTGGTGGCATGGTTGCAGCTAGTTTTAGAATTATCCATTGAGGTAGCAAGCTTGTTATATCATTCCATTTCTAATTTCCCCTGTCATCCACCATGGAGTCCACACTTACGTGTGGAAGGTCCTGTGCCAAATCACCATTAATCACCAAAGGTTAGAGGTCCTAATCCCGCAACCATGGATCGCACCAAAAATCCGCTTTTTCCCATTGCCTATGTTCCATACAAGTCCATCCCTCACCTCCTGCCATAACATCGAAATCCCTTTCCATATCCGTGAACAGGTTCTTCGACTCAGTGTCTCGGGTAAGCCCTCTCCCCACTTATATTTGGTTCTTAGAACTTTCACCCAAAATTTTTCCTGCTGCTTTACCATAATAAAACCAAGCTTCGTTAAAAATGCCACGTTTTGCTGTAGTTCCATGAAATCTAGACCGCCCCTTGATGTCTATTTGCATAAATCTTCCCATTTGACTAGATGAATTCCTCCATTTTTTCTAATACACCCCAAACAAATTTATGAATTATTTTCTTGATCTCTGATAACTGTCATTTTGCTATCAAAATAATTCCGGTTTCTTAATAAATAAAAAGTGAGAGTAGAATAGAGAAGCAGGGTCGATCCACAGGGACTCTGGTGTTTCTGATTTAGTTGATTTTTTTATTTAGAAGAAGATAAAATTTCAGATAAAGATAAAAAGATAAGAATAAAATAATAAAATAATAAATAAATTATAAAAGGGAGAGTTTTTAAATTGTTTAAAGAAATAAAATGAGATAAAGATTAAATAAACAAATAAATAAATAAAATAAATTGAGATAAAGAAAACTTATGATAAAAACGACCTCCGGCTTCAGCTTTGCCTCAAATTCCTCGGATCATCGAAATAGATCTTTACTTCAAGATTCACGTCGACTACTTGTCTACAAGGACAAATCTTTGCAACTATGCTTTGTATACCGAATATCCAAGTGCATTCTTTAATTTCGGTTTGTGAGTTGATCTAAGCAACAACAATGTTGTAGATCTAAAAACGTTGAAGTTCGAAAAGCTACTGACTCGGATTATGTTGTTTCAACAATAACTAATTCTGATCTCATTTTCCTCTTAGCAAACAATTTTGCTAAGTGTGTTCACAGGAAGTTGAATGTGCTTCAATAAGCTGATCCTTCCTCCCACGTTAGCCATAACAACATCCAGACCAACGACGACTTTTGGTTTTGAAAATCGTATTGATTTGAAAATAGGCCCAAAAAACTGAGAGAGATATCCGAAGTGATTTAAGTGCCTTACAATTCTCACGTTTGGAATTGATCATTGGCTTTAGCCTTCGGCTTAAAAGAAAATTAGCTAAGCATGACCAAAGTCATACTTAGCATATTTGAAAACAAAACTTTAAAATAAAATAAAAAGATTTTGAAAACTTGAAAGGAAATAAAAGAGAGAATTTTATAAAGCTAGAGAGAAAAAGAAGAGTAAATTCTCAGTTGTGAGAGATATGTTTCTAAGCTTATCCTAGAGTGTATTTATAGCCTTCAAAATCCTAAAAACAAGATAAAGATAATCCTAAAATAAAGAAAATAAATCCTAATTAAAATACTTAAAACTATTTAAACTAAAATACCTAAAACAAAGATAAGATAAAATATAATATTTAAAATAATATCCTAAAACATGAGTTTAATTCAAATCCGAATTACAGAGACGAGCGGCTGATCCATTCGTTCTTCTAGAAGCGCTGATTCTAGAAGGTGTTGATGTCATCGCCACGTCATATGCTTCATGTCTAAAGTCATACCCACTAATCCAGCTTTGATTTCAAAAATAAAAAAACTGCAGAATTTTATCCTTTTAGTGTAATTTCTAGAATCTAGTGTTCTTCACAGAAAATGAATCAAAACGAACAATTAAGCCACAAAAACCAATGATTAAGGAGAAATTTAAAAGCAAAATATTAACCAAATAAAGCACTTATCAAATTCTCCCTCACTTATTCAATGCTTGTCCTCAAACATTTATCAATTAACACATTAAAATCACAAGTTGCCATCTTCAATTTCAATTTATTCCTCAAACTTCCAATCGAACTAAGTCCATGACAATTGCCGAATTCAAGTTACCATCAAAGAATCTTGACCTAGGGAAAGATACTTAACTTCTCGTACAGTCTAGCATGTTGAGGCTAAACTTTTTGTTGAGGGCTGAAATTTTAAAACCACATGATTGTCCTAATTTTTACTTTGTCGTGACACTTAATGTTTTTACCGTTTGTTATCCATTGCTTGAGGACAAGTAATAACTTAAGTTTGGGGGTGTGATAACTCCGTAAAAGACCATGTTCTGGGTCTTTTTACTTAGGTTATTGTTTGCCTAAAAGCCATTTGTCATAGCATTTTAGTTGCATATAGTTGCATGTAGTAAACATTTGCATGTGGTGGATAAGTTTTGCTTAGGCAAACTTTATTTAGTTCAACTGATGTTGCTTTAGAGGAAGGTTGTTGGTTGGTTGTGTTGATGCAGGAAATGACGAAGGAGGAATTTATTTACCGAGATAGAGCAATTCTCCAGGGCTAGAGGAACACAAGAAAACGACAGTGAGGAACAAATTTTCTTGCCAATGCAAGATTTATCTTTCAAGTCTGACGTGGCTCAACAAAACTGTTGACATCACTTGCTCAACTTCATCCTCACGTGCAATCATGCCCTCATCAAGGAAATTTAACACTGCCAGCTGCTATGTCATTTATAAAAACGAGTATGTCAACGAGGGTATTTAGGAAATTTCCAAGGGCACTAAACCCTATAAATTTCCATTATAAATACCCCATCATATCTTTTCAAAAGGCGATGCAATCAAGGAGAAAATATACCCTAGGCTTGGAGTAAGCGGCTGCAGCACCTTACTTTCCACCGTTCCCACTCGACCGTCCTTGGTGCCCTCCATAGTTGGCCGTTATTGGAGTAGCGGTCAGGCCCTCGAGATAGACCTGATCGCTGGAGCAGACGTTGCGGTGGTCAGAATGTCACGAAAAAGCTCTTATTTTGGAACTGTTTTACTTGGTGTTGGTTATTGTTTTGTTGAACATTATTTGCTTGTTAATAATGATGCAGTTTGTTTTACGCTAAGTGTTGTTTTGTTCAATGTTTAAATATATTGCCTTGACACTGTAAAATATTTTGAGAGATTTTCTGGTGCCTTGGTAAAACATTCCTAGACTTTGTAAGAACTTTCGAGAGATTGCAATTTTCCTAGGAATAAATGCCTAATATCGAGAAATTTAGGGTAAATCTACGTGAACAATGAAACTAATTCGGGATGGTGAGATTCTAATCTGCCTTAGAGATAAGAAAAGGGTTTCATTTGGCTAAAATGGGTAAATACTGGAGTAAGATAGGCAAAGAATACAGTTTACGCTGAGGGGTATTGCCACAGCAACAGTTTGACAAACCAAGGGTTGTAGCTCACGCCGAGTAGTATTATCGTAGCAACCATCCTAGAATACTCTAGTAATCCTGTCAGGCATCCTAAGCATAGCGCACTAAACCATTCTTAGCGTGAAATAACTTCTCACCTTAGCAAAACCAACCTAAGTGCTCCGTAAGAAGTCTGATTTTATGAGGTTTTTCTAAATATATTGAACTCAACATTTTTATTTGCTTCGACAACTTTTATTTGTTTACTTTTCCATAATTTTCTTGCCTCGACCAAACTTTTCTGCACACCATATTTTACATTAATTCTTGCCTCGGTAATACTTTTCCATCTATTTAAACAATTTGCTCCCGTTTACTTTTCTCTTTGACAAGAAATATAGGACTAGCTTGTGACACCTAGTTCTAGTTGTAGCAAAACATCAAAAATTTCCACTAATCCCTGTGGAGACGATACTCAACTTACTACTATATTACTTGCATCGATTGTATACACTTCCACAGATTTGCTTGCCTTAGCATATACATTTACAAGCGATCAATTCCCATGGGTTAGAAATGATATTCGGAAGGTTTTACAAGTCTTAGAAATTTTTTGGGCTAATGTGTAATTTTTCAAAAGTTGAGGGACTTATTTAACAATTTTGAAAAGCTATGGGTTGAATGTGTAAATATTCAATAGATGATGTACATTGCTGGAAGTTATTGTTTGAGGACTGAATTTGAAGTTAGAATGTAAAATTTAGCTATTTTGGAAAGTTGGGAAAGTTTAAGTACAAAATGGTAAATATTGGAAAAGTTAGTGACTTACCTGTCTAATTTACTAGTGTCGGAGGTGTTTTACCTATCTAATTTGCAACTTCCATAATTCACATCCGAGAAAGCATGCAAGCTAAAGTTAGAGTCTCTAGGATACCAAAGTCTTACACTATGAGTGTCTCTAAGGTATCTAAAGATTCTCTTAATGCTTGTAAATGTGATTCCTTAGGACATGATTGAAATCTAACACATAAGCAAACACTAAACATAATGTCCTATCTACTTGCAGTAAGATAAAGCAATGATCCAATCATGGACCTATAAAGTTTAACATATACACACTTACCTTCTTCATCCTTGTCAAGCTTTGTAGATGAGCTCATAGGAGTTGCTTGGGGTTTCACATCCTCCAGCCCAAACTTCTTGAGCATATCTTCAATGTACTTAGTTTGATTGATGAAGATGTCATCTTTCATTTGCTTGATTTTGAGTCCCAAGAAGAAAGAGAGCTCCTCCTTCGTGCTCATCTCAAACTCACTTTGCATTAACTTAGCAAATTCTTGGCAAAGAATATCCTTAGTAGATCCAAAAGTAATATCATCAACATAAACTTGAAATACTAACAAATCTTTACCTTTACATTTTATAAATAAAGTAGTGTCAACCTTCCCTTTTGAAAAACAATTTTCAACAAGAAAATTTGGCAATCTTTCATACCAAGCTTGTTTTAAACCATATAGAGCTTTTGTCAATTTAAAACGTGATTTGGAAATTTTGAATCCTCAAAACAAGGAGGTTGTTCCATATACACTTCTTCTTTTATAAAACCATTTAGAAAAAACACTTTTAACATCCATTTGATATAAAGTAAAACCATGATAACATGCAAATGCTAATAACATTCTAATTGCCTCCGTTCTAGCTACGGGAACAAAAGTTTCATCAAAATCTATTCCTTCTTCTTTGATCTAATTATTTCCTAAATACTCATTTAGTACCTATAGTAGATTTGTCACTATGTCTTTCAACCAATGTCCAAACTTGACTCCTCTCAAATTCATCATTTAATGTTTATTTTATGTTCTTAGGCTCTATGCTTGATATAAATGTAACATAATTATATGAAAATCTAATTTTGAATTCCTTTTGATTTCTTGATGATACAACATCTTTTTCCAAATTTCAACGGTGGGAAGTGAAGAAGGAGGAATCAAGTTGTATGTCTTGATTTTATGTTTATCGATGGTAGATATTATATATCAAAGTGATTTTATGAATTTTGAGTTTAAATTTAAATTTTAAAGTGATTTAGGTAAAATCTAAACTGATAGAGTAGTAGAAGACAACGAGATAAATTTTTTGATATCTTGAGCTTAGTTTTGAAAAGCATGCCTAGGCACACCTAAGGCATCGTGCGTAGCTGGACGCTGAGAAAATCGTCTATGAAGAGGTGAACGTAACGTAGAACGAAAAGCATGACTAGGCACGCCTAAGACATATTTATGGGTTAGGCTTAAGGTTAAAGAGACACGTGGCTGCTAACCTTTTGAGACTCTTCCAGACATAATGAGACATGTGGCTGCTAAATTTTTAAGGCTCTTATAGGCATATTTGTGGGTATGTTTAAGGTTGTTAGTTTTGTTTAGTGTTTATTTAAGCTGAAAAGAATAATAAAATATATAAAATAAGAAAAATAAAAAATATTAAAATTTTAACAGTAAACATATTAGTTATATTGTTAAAAGTTTACTTATGTAAACCAATTTAATTAAATCTTGGTTAAATTTATGAACCTATAATTCATTGAAAAATCATATTCTTTGAACATTAAAATTTCAGCAATTTGCTTACTGCTCCCTAATGTAATACTGTAATAGTACACAATATATTTTCTTATTTGCTAATGAATATTGAATATATTGATATTTTAGTATCTATAATTTGATTATAATGTTGTTTTGAGTATAAACTATGTTATATAAATAATTTATAGAATTTTTAATGTAAAAATGTGCCTCCTCTACGTAAGGCGTGTGTCTTCGTCCTGTACCTTGTGCCTAGACTTCAAGAGTCTTTTGCGCCTCTTAAAATTAAGGTGTGATCAGACAAGATGTTGAAGAACGATAATTGTACCACCAATGTAAATTATAAAACTTTTATCTTTGGAGAAAAAAATAAAAGAAAAAAGAGAAAATAGTGTAAATGACACATAAAAAAACACATTACTGACATATCACCCTTAGCTCATGTTTTAACACTCGAGTGATCAATAAAGGATCAAATTAAAAGTTGAATGAATAAATTGAATGAAACTTTAATGACCAAAATAGATAGATAAAAAAGTTAAATAGTAAAATTTGTAATTTACCCAAGTTATTATTCAAAATGTCATTTTTCTCGGACGTCTCCTTTTAAGAGCTTTATTCTCGTCTTTGTATCTCCTCTGCCCGTTTTCGGCGACTAAGAAACAAACGGACAATATCCCAGGACAGGAGGATCTCTCAGGTACAGTTTACTCTCTCTCCAATTTCCTCTTTCATTTCCTTTTTTTTTCCCCATCTGGTTTTTCCTCAATTTTTAAAATTCTGGGGGGTTTGTTTTGTCAGAGACAAAAGCGATCTGACTTGAAAATTTTATTTTCTTTATTTCTTTTTGGTTTGTTTTAGGGTTTAGGTGATGGCTTCGAAGCGGATCTTGAAGGAGCTCAAGGATCTCCAGAAAGACCCTCCTACCTCTTGCAGCGCAGGTTCAGTTTTATACTTTTCTCTATTTCATATCTCGATTTGTTTATTGTTTGTTGTTTTTCTCATCTCCCTTTTTATATTATTTAGATTTGGTTAGACGAGACTTTTATTTTTATGAGAAATGATTAGAATTTTTGTAGGTATCCGCCTTTTGTTTTTCAAATTATGACATGATATGAATCATTATTGCTGCATAATTGAATTTAAACTGTATATAACAAATGTATACTGTTATTTATATTTTCATTTTGATCATGATGATGTCATTGGAATCTAATTACAGTTTATTTCTTTGTTTTTTTTTTCTTCATTTTTCAAGTGTTAGATTTATATCGTTTTATTTTTATTGATTCAAGATTGTTAAGACCTTTTTCTCAATTTTTTATTCCATGTCTTATTGTTTGCTATTCATGTCTGTTTGTTAAATTGTTATTTGGTTATACGAAATTGTTCTTCTATAGGTGAAGTTGTAAGGAAATGATTTGCATACTCAATGCTTTGACTATAGGAACTCTTCATATCTGTTATACGTGCTCAAATTGTTTAGGAATGCAACATCTTACAATTTCTTGATAATAGAAAGGATGGAATTTATGAAAAGGTTTTGGTAAGGTTTCTTGCAGATTGTTTATCTAACCGTTGGCTTTTAATTATTTCTGTTATTGAACTAAGGTCCTGTTGCTGAAGACATGTTTCATTGGCAAGCAACTATTATGGGTCCTCCTGACAGTCCATATGCCGGTGGAGTGTTTCTAGTCACCATTCATTTCCCTCCGGACTATCCATTTAAACCGCCTAAGGTAAATAAATTGAATTCCTTAACCAAACTAAGTCGCATTATTTCCTGCCTTTCAATCCCATATCTAATTATTTGGTTTCCTATCGTCATATATTCAATTTCAGTCCACCCACTTGTTACTATATGTTTCAGTTCGGATGCTTAACATTGTATCAGATCTCATATTTATTTCGTTGTTCTTCCTACATGGCCCCATGGGAGGTTGTCTATTGGTTTGGCCCGGTTGAGCTACACATTGGGGGGGGGGGTTAAGTGACATTATCCTCATGTCCCTCCACCTATTACCAATTGGTTTTAAGTTGGATGCCTAGCATTAACTTCTTGACTATATAGTTGGCTGTAATTGGTTGTCTTTTCTATTTAAAATCATGCCTCTATGTCTCTTAAAGTCTTAAGTGTCTTGAAGAAAACTGCACAGCATATTCCGCAACTTTATGTCAACAATCTATTTATCTGTTAACCATCTATGCAACTTCTATAGACATGATTGTCATCTTCTCAGAAATTCAATACATCTGTTATTGTGGCGCGGACAATGTAGTGAATGTTCATACTTTCCCCTGATTTACATATCAACATTTGGAGGGATATGTGTATGTGGCTTAAACATTTAAATCCTTCATGTTATATGGCTAATTCCTTGTTGTAGATAATATGACCAAGGTGTCTCTGCCAGAGAAGTGGCTTGTGCAAACATTACTCAGCAATGAAATGAGTAAATGCTAATCCAACTTGATTGCCTTTTAGCCTTAGTTTGTTCTGGAGCACAAATTCTTTTCTCCATGGGGCATGTATGCATGCACAGTGGCGCATGCACATGCATACCAGGTGTCTAATGATTTAGTTTAAACATTCCAGAGCCAAAATTTACCTGATCTAATGTTTATTTTACTTGTCAGGTAAGAGCTCTCTCTTTTACATGCACATGGATATATTATTTTAGTTATGGCTCCTCACGTTTGCTGTATACTTTTTAAACTAATAGTGTTGGTGGTGGATGCTATTTGAATTTATTTACAATTTTGTAATACAATGATGTTGCTCATTCACTAAAGATAGAATATCATCAAATTTGTTGAAACCAATTAGCAGTTGCTTCTCAATGAGGAGCCAGACTGCAAATTCTTATTATAACAGGGTAAAACATAGGATGAAATTATTCCATGCTTTTTTGACCTTGATGGCCTTAGTAGTTGACCGGTGATCAGCAAGTTTCCTTATTTTTAACCTTTTGTTTTTTATTCCTTTCAGGTTGCATTCAGGACAAAAGTTTTCATCCTAATATTAACAGCAACGGTAGCATTTGCCTCGATATTTTGAAGGAGCAGTGGAGCCCTGCCCTCACCATATCCAAGGTTAGTTCAACACTCCAATCGGCCCTCAGGTATCAACGTCTTTTATGTGATTATACATCTCCATGTTTTTCTATCTATCAAACCATTCTTCATAAATATAAAGCCTTTAAAAACAAATGTATCCTTTTAAAATGGAAGTCTATGGCAAGCCTTTAGAACTTTGCATTTCATCTTCTGGCCCAAGTTGTTTTGCACCGTCGATCCTTGTTATTTTTCTATCCGGTGTAGATCATATAGTTATCATGAAGCTTTTGCTTGCCTTGGTTTACTGGTACTAGGATTTGGGATATGTTCTTATTTTTATGTTTGATTCTAGGTGTTGCTATCAATCTGCTCTCTGTTGACGGATCCAAATCCTGATGACCCATTGGTGCCGGAGATTGCCCACATGTACAAGACGGACAAGAGCAAGTACGAGACAACTGCTCGGAGCTGGACCCAGAAGTATGCTATGGGTTAATATGATATGTTGCGTGTAAAAAAGGAGGGCTTCATCCCCAATGACTTTGGTCTTCAAATTAATATGTATGAATCAAATATGCGTGATATGTCTCCTTTTCATCCCCAATGACTTTGGTCTTGTATGCAAATTATCTTTGAAACTTAAAATTATTTTTCTTTTTCTAGGTCTATTTTATGGATTTGTCATTTCTGTAATCGCTAAAAAAACCCATTAATTAGTCTAAAATATGATGTGTCGTTGTGAATTTAATTAGAAAAACTATATTTAATCGGTGAATAGATTAAAAAATCATCGGGTAAAATTATCATACAATGATTTCGGTGTACATATTATGTCACCAAAAATATCACACCATTTAATTATATTATTAATAATGTTAGTGCACGCCATAATATGTATTTGGTGTAATACTTTTATGCCTACAAGTAGTCATCATGACTCTAGATTTAGATTTAGCACAGGAACTAAAATTCAATATAAAATCCTTCTACTAAATTCGAGGGAGAAGACTTTACAGTCTTCTATCTCATTTTCTACATGATATTAAAAAAAATTAGATGACTTGAACGGCCTACAATACCATAATAAATAATTAATCGCGACTCGTCATCTAAATCAGAGGTAAACCATCTAATGTTGACACAAACTAAATGTTGTCATCAACAATTAGTGTGGTGAGCTTGAAACACCTCTTGAAATCAAACAAGAGACACCCCTAAAAGCAAAATACCTATCATCATCTCCCATTTATTTCCCCCTAAAATATGCCTCGATATGCTTGGATTTTTTTGGCCAATGACTATAGATGGAGCTGAAAAACTTACATGTGCCCCTGGGTTACCCGATTGCAACTACAGCGATGAAGCCAGTTGACTACATATCAACACTAGAGAATATGATTAAGAGAAGTAAAGAGGGACAACGTAGACAGCGATACGCACTCTGCTAATTCAGATCACCTTCTTACGAGCATTAGAAATTAACAACTCTGTTCAGGGCCTTACTTTTACAAAGCATGCCCTATTCACTTGCCCCTGTTCGAACATATTACAGCTAAATCCAAAGCAGCAACCCGAACATATGAACAGAAGTGCTAGATCCTACCTCCATCAAGCATGACCACCATTGCATGCAAAAGAGAGGTCAATGAATTCACTAATCCTATTAGTAAGAAAGCGACAGATGCTACTGTCAGAGATGCTTATCACTACGATGACACTCCATAAAAATTATTTATTTTTATACTGACACAATATTTCTCTCTTGTCCTTCTTATTACTTTCTTCATCAACATTTAAAGATGTTTCCCATTTTCAAGGAAGTCTCACATGCGCTATCTTAATATACAGTTAAGGAAATACGCTATTGATTTTATTATTATTTTTTTTAACAAAATTGATAAAAAATTATCGGAAACATTATTATTTCTACAGGAAATATTATTATTAGGCTCTTTATCGGGTTTGGTAATATATCCAGTAGAAAAAATAATGCTCAAGGTAGCGCTTTACCGGATATAATACCAAGCTCGGTAAATCGCTCAATAATATTTTGAGTAGAAATAATAATGTTTTCGGTTATTTTTTATCGATTTTGTTAAAAAAAATAATAAAATCGATAGTATCTTTCCTTAACCATATATTAAGGCTGCCGTTCGGTAGAACTTCGAGTCAAAAACTAAAGTTCTTTGACAATTTTTATGATTATTCTTGACATTGACAAACTTATATTTCTTTCTTTTCCTTCTTATTACTTTCTTCATCAACATTTAAAGATGTTTCCCATTTTCAGTTGTTATCAAAAACTAAAGCTCTTCGACATCTTTTATGATTATCCTTGACACTGATAAACTCGTATCATCTTCATCTACAGTTATATCAATTTGGAATTTCTTTTATTTTTTAAAAACTCATGAAATTAAAATATTCACTATTTTTTAGGTTTGTGGAATTTTTTTTTTTAATTTGAATAGTTTGAAGTGTTCATTTGAAAATCTGAATGGCGAGAGACACTTTTTTCGAGAAAACGTAGAACAAATCTTGAAACTGGCTTCACCAGACAATTGACGGAGGAGATTAAAGCATTAAAGATTGAGTTTTTAGATGAGTTTTAAGTGAATTTCAAGAAAAATCAATATGATGAGAAGAACAATGAGGGAAATGGGAACATTTTGGTATTAGTCCTATTGCAACCGGTGACGGCGAAGACTGATCAACAATAGAACTCAAAAGAGTTAACGAATTTTTATAGAAAACGATGAAGATAACACTACATAATTATGTCATTAATGATTTAATAGTTTAATTAAAAAATCAAATTCGGCAAATTTAGTGATAGAATTAAAAATTATTAAAACCTAATAACAAAATAACACAAACCCTAAAGTCCAACAAATAATTGTATAGTTTAACTTTTATTTTATAAAATGTACCTAATTCAATTTTCAATTGAGTGAGAAAAAAAAAGACTTAACTGATATTTTTAGAAAACGTTTGAAGGTCATTGTTGTCTTAAATCCTTTTTAATGGTAATATAGTTTGGGATTTCCATCATCAACTTCAACTTTTTTTTATTTAATCTGATCAGTTTATTAGTTTTTTTCTTGAATGATGCATTCTATATATATATATATATATATATATATATGGAATAATTATTATCTAGGTCTAAGATCTTTAATTTGCTTAAATTCAAAAATAAAAATTTGTGAAAATATATTTGGTATCTAATTTTTTAAAATATAAATGAATAGTTAGTTATTAAATAATTAAATTTAAATATTAATTATTAAAAAATCCATTACATAAATTTTACATGGAGTTATGCAAAAACAATAAAAGTGATAAGGAATATCATAATACAAAAAAAATCTATTTAATTTTTTGATCAAATGAATCAAACTATCAAGATGATTAAATGATAGTTCAAAAAGTTTACATGATAATCTACAATGTTGATGTGACAATTCATTATGTTGTTGTGGCAGTACACGATTTATAATGATGTGGTAAATAACTTTAATTGATTTTTTATTAAGTTTGAGGGCTTAATTGATATTTTATAAAGTTTGAGTACTTGTTTAAATTTTCTAAAAAATTAAGGTATTATTTATATTTAAAAATAGAAAATACAAATAATTATTAATATATTGAATACATTAAATATAAAAATACTAAAAAATAAATTATTAAAAAAATAGTTTAAGTGCCACAATGAGTGTAAAAAAAAGTTTAGGGGCCATATTGATTTTTTCAAAAGCTTGAGGGTTTTAGTACCATTAAATCAAAAAAAAATTGTTTGAAGGATTTGAACATGTGTAAGTTAAGTTTAAAATCTAGATTTCGTATTTTTCTATTTTTAAAATTTTCAAAACATCTTTAATAAAAATACTAAAAACATCTTTTTTATGTTTTCATATTTTCACTTACTTTTGTTTTTATATTCTAGAAATCATTTTTTTCTAATATTACCATCAAACATGTTTTCTCCAATGTTTTCTATTTTCGAAGAAAATGAAAATGAAAACAGCCTATATTTTCTTGAACAAAACGGACCTTAAAATTTTTAACAGTGAGATACTAAACTGAAATAAAAACTAAACTTTAGGTATGATTTTAAAAAAATTGAAAGTTTATATACTAAAACGGATCAAAACTAATTGTTTATACACTAAACGCATAATTTATCCTAAAATTGAACAATTAAATCAATTTAAAAAATTAATTTAGTTTAGATTTCAGTTCTTCACTTACTTTAAGGAGACCCGTATAAAATAACAGAAAAACATGGACCAAAAATATGGTTATTATTATTGTAAAGATATAGTTTTTGGAGCCAATGTCTCCCCCGAGGAATTTGTCCAATATGATGTACTTGTTTGCATGTATTTAAGTGATTTGTTTCCATTAGGCCTTAAGCTGCTTGTAAATTATAGTGACAGTGGCTATGGTGATTATGGTTAATAAAGAGAGAGGAAAGGGAGAATTAATGCTGGTATGAAAAGAAATGAAGAACTAAAAAATAAGTTTAATTTAATGATGATTATGAAAAAAATTGATGACACTTTTTTTGGATTAAGATAAGATGATTATAAAATAATATATGTTTTAAATATTTTTAATCATTTTGACAATAAACGCTCAATCACCTTACTGCAATCGCTGATGCTCAAACTAGTGACATTTAAAAACAAGCAATGATTCTTTTAGCCTCTTAAGTAAGTTGGTACGTACACATTTTAATTGGAATGATTGGATCAATATCCTACATGATGTGGAGGGTTGATAAAATAATTTTTCGACAGCGTGCAAGAAAGCAATAAAGATGGTAATTTAACTCGAATTTGATGGGTTTCGACCCGAATCTATCTGATCGGATTCTTTTAAAAAAAATCGGGTTCGGGTTTGGGTTGGGTTCAGGTGGAGGGTGAAAAAATTCCGACCCGACCCGACCCGACACAAGGATAATAATTAGACCTGTAAATGAACCGAACGTTCAATGAACCGTTCGGCGGGAAGTTCATTTATGTTCGTTTATTTATTAAAGGAACGAACATGAATAATATTTTGTGTTCGTTTAATTAAATGAACGAGCATGAACAAATGGCTCGTTCGTTCATTTACGTTCATGAACATTCGATAATATGTTCATATATTTTTTTCATTTATGTTCGTTCGTTTTTGTGCGTTCATTTATGTTTAGCCCAATATCTCTAGACCCATTTAAAATATTAAAGCCCAATAAATTTTAATCTGATACCCATAAATATTTTAAAATTCAATTAATTTTAAATACAAATAAAAAAACTCAAAGCAATTAAATAAAATATAACCCTAAAATTACTAGGAAAGAAAAAATATATATATTTTCATTTATCTTGGTTTACGTTCATTTATTGTGTTTGTTTATGTTCGTGTTGTTTCATTTGTTCGGTTAAAGTTAAATGAACGAACATGAACACACCTCGTTCGTGTTTGTTTACATGCCTAATAATAATGTAATTTCCTTAAAATTTTTATCATTATTTTAATTAGATCCTTATTTTTTACCGGATCGGGTCAGATTCATACTCTAAAAAATCAGGTCGAGTTGGGTTCGATGGAGGATATCTATTTTTGGATTGGATCAGGTTGACTATAAATCCGATCCTAACCCGAGCAATTGCCATCCCTAGAAAGCAACAACTAGCTTCAATCGTTCAAAACTATGGTATATCAACATGTAGGTAGGATGTGTTCCAATATTTTTTTTTTTCACAGTGATATCTACATACTTTCATTTTATTACAACTTTTCCAACAATTTGTATGAAAAATCAAACTTGTCATTATCTTTTTTTGTGTTATGCATGTTGAAGGAATGAATGTGTTATTCGTTTGGATAAGATTTCCCATAAATTATTTTCATCCAATTGGATTAATAATAAACTCTAAGATAAAACTCTCGAAACGTTGAATGATAACAGACTGTATTATACCGTATATATCTTTTAGGGGTGTATTCGGTTCGGTTTGGTTCAGTTTTTTTATCAAAAATTGAATCGAATCGAAATAAACGGGTTTTCAATATTTAAACCGAAACCGAAACCGAAATCGAATAGTTAGAAAACCGAAAAAATCGAAACCGGTTTTTTTGGTTCGGTTCGGTTTTTTTTAACGGTTCGAGTTTTTCGGTTCGGTTCGGTTTATCGGTTTTTCAATAAAAAAAATCACTTGAAACTATAATTTTTTTTAAAAAAATTGTCCATTCGGTTCAATATGGAACAAATGGGTTCCATATGGAAAACCCGAAACGAATCAAAAAAATGAAACCTTTAAATCGAACCGAAAACCGAACCGTTTAAAGCCAAACCAAACCGAACCAAACCATTTTACTCGATTCATATCGATTTTTCGATTTTCTCAATTTCGTTACTCAGCCCTAATATCTTTGCCTTAAACACCCAAGTTGATAATGGGCACACCCTTTGGCTATAAAAAAGGAGCACTCGTTCACTCCGTTTTCTTTTAGTTTTCTGGTCCCTCTTCTCCTTTATTTTGTTTTTCTGGACCAACTTTTATCAAATACAACCTTTGTTTCTCAAGGCCGAGATTCCGAAGTCATCAAAATTTGGCCTTAGTTAGCTGACTATGAAAAAGCATTGATTTTTTTTTGGGAAGATATTTATTCTCTATCCCTTTGCAATCCTAAAAAATCCCATCTTTTTTTTTGTTTTCTCTCTCTACTTTCTTTGAAATTTCTCGTCGTTTGATGAAGCGATTAATGGTGGATTTCTCTTCGTTTCAAGCTTCTCTTTAACGTGTGTTCTTTCTTCAGCTTTCTTTTTGCCTTTATTCTCCTCGTGTCCCGTTGAAGGAATCTCTTGTCTTTCTTCTTCCTTTTATTTCACTCAGTTCCAGTGAGAGAAAAAAAAAAAAGCTCAAAACGGAGGAAAATGGATCCTTTTCGGTTTTCTTCGATTAAATACACTCAACACCGCACTGAAACCAAGCTCCTTTCACCGCTCTTCAATGTGGGTCTTCAAAATCACCGGCGAAACAAGCCCCGAGTCGTTCGGATTTCTGTTACCGATGCTCACGCAACTGATTCTTCAAGTGATGAAGATGAAGAAACGCCGACGGCGCGTCGTCGTGTGAGAAACAGGGTCAAGAAATTTGTCAATGAGATTACCATCGAGTCGACGAGTAAGTCGTCTTCTTCCCAAAGAATGAAAGCTCGGAAAAGGCTGGCGGTTAAAGCGCCGGCGGGAAAGAAGTTCAGGGGAGTGAGGCAACGGCCTTGGGGGAAATGGGCGGCGGAGATCAGGGACCCGTTAAGACGTGTACGGTTATGGTTAGGCACCTACAATACAGCTGAAGAAGCAGCGGTGGTTTATGACAAAGCGGCGGTTCAGCTGCGCGGGCACGACGCGCTCACCAACTTCATCACTCCTCTTCCAAGCTCCGGTGAGAAATCCGGCGAAGAATCCCACAGCAGTTACCTTCACTCTCCGACGTCCGTTCTTCGTTGCCGCTCGCTTTTGTTAGATGAAGTCGACTCTCAAAGCGTGGAACAAGAGCGTGGGACCGGAAGCCAAGGTCGAGACTTTGCCGACGATCCTTGCTGCATGTCGGGTGAAAACTCATCGGAATATTCCGAGTTCCGGAGTAACATATTCAGTTCGGTACCGGATTTGTTCGACGATAATACGAGTTTAGACAAAGCGTTTCTGGGGGATGATTTCGGGTACCGATATTTGAGTTCGGGTGGGGATTTCCAGTTTGAATTTGGTGTGCTCCCCAGCCGCCAACATGTCCATGATCATTTCCAAGATATCGGGGATCTATTCGGGTCGGATCCTCCGTTAGCCTTTTGACCCTTTTTATGCTCTTTTTTCTCGGTGTAATGCAATGCCGGTTTCACGGCAAGTTTTGTATCCGCGGGAACTGAAAATATCGGCTGTTATTCTTGTTTATAATTTCTCTTCATTTTTTTAGTTGATCTTTATGTTTTTCTTAAGGGTGAATTATTCTAGATATCACCGTATCTTAAGTATTGTATCGCTTATATCACCAAAAAAATAATTTTATCGATTATAACAGTGAATTTTGATTTATGTTTCAATTATATAACTAGGTCGTTAAATTGTTAATAACCAGATCAAAACAATGTCGTTTTAGTCATATCATCATGTTGTTAACGATTTATCGACTCAGTGGTATAATTGAAACGAAAGTCAAAGTTCAATATTATTGTTGACAAAATTAAAAGTTTAATGATATAAATAATATAACGTCTAAAGTTTGATGGTATCTAATGTAGTTTACCTATTTCATTTGATCACTTTCGTTTTTATTTAATTAATAAATGATAAAATTCATTTTTATTTAATTAAGATATAATCACTTCTCTTATTGAATTTAGATGTTTAGTTATCAAATTTTTATTTCCTTTAGTGAAAAAATATCATATTTTAATTAAATAAAAGTAAAAATAATAAAATAATATATTTTTAAAATTTAATAAAAATATATAAAATTACAATAAAAAAAATCAATAATGTAATTTACTTTATTCTATCCCTCATCGTTCTTCGCAATAATTTCATCCGACCATCAATTTTAACCACCGCCTTCAAACTGACACTAACTCAAGCAATAATCTCTACCCAATTGTATAGAGCGTAAAATATAGAGAAATAAAATATATATTAATTTAAATTTTATTTAGGGTAAACTACAAGAATAATCACTTACCTTTTGTTATAAATTTTGCTTACTGAATTTAAAAAATATAAATTTTGGTCACTTATGTTATCGTTGAATGTCATTAACTTGATAATGTGACATATTAATAAAATGTTTTAATTTTTATTTTAACGCCTACACTTTAAACAAATGTATTAATTATGGGTCTTTTATAAAATCTAAAATAATTTAGGGATAAAATTTTAATTTATCTCTTTGTTAATATACTTTTCTCTCGATTCCACTAGGGTTGCATGTTGTTTATCTTCTATAGGTGCCAACCAGTGGCGGCTTTACCCTGAAATCTAAATTTTTTTCGATTAGTTACTTATTTTACTGATGATGCGAAATTTTTCGTGCCCACTAGGGCTGCATGTTGTTTATCTTCTCTAGGTGCCAACCAATGGCAGCTTGACCCTAAAATCTGAATTTAAAACGATTAGTTATTTATTTTACTAATGATGGCCACCCTAAAATTTTTGTGTCCACCCTAAAATCTGAATTTTCTTCAATTAGTTACTTATTTTACTGACGATGCCCATCCTAAAATTTTATTTGTACTTTTTACATTTAAAAATTTTATGTTATTAACATATATGTGTATACCTGAAAAAATATATCGTATCCGCCACTAGTGTCAACGTTTTGTATTCTTGTTCTTGAGGAGCTTGCCTGGTTCCTTTCTTCTTTTTTTCTTTTCACGTTCTCCTCTTCTTATTCTAACGGAAATGTTAAGCAATTTTGCAGATTTATGACTAGAAAAACATAGTAATGAAAAGGAACTCAAACAATTCAATGTGTTCAATCGGCGACGGAACAAAATCCAAAGAAAAGAAAATTAAAAAGGGAAAAATTAAAATTTTGTCCGCAAAGTATTTCTGTTTTACAAAAGGGCCCATAATTAACAATTGTTTGAAGTGTAGGGTTTAAAATAAGAATCAAACTATTTTATTAACGTTTGACATCATCAAACTAATGACAATTAACGTCCTAGTGACCAAAACTTAATGAAACGATAACGTAGATGATCAAAACTTATGTTTTTTGAATTTTGATGGGCAAAAATTTATAAATACAAAAGGTAAGTGATCATTCTTGTAGTTTACCCGTTTATTTGCTATATAGATTATAAGAATGAAAAGCGTATCATATATAGATGAAAAATATGAATTTATCAAAATTCGAAAACAACCCCATAGATTTTTAGGGTAAAAATAAATCCATAGGTTTAGAAAATAATTATCAATCGTACAGTTTTAAGTGTATTATTACCCTTTTATTTATATGTTTCTATAAATTTCATGTAGCCACTTGGAGTGAACTCAAGGCAAGTGCTTGCTCCAAATATAATCACACAAATTTCAACACTAATTTTGCAAGAATGTGCCTCAAATAATGAGCTAATCCTATTTCTATTAATATTAAATTTATGGTTGATTTAATTTCACATATTAATTGAATATTAGTTAATATTAAGTTGTATTAGATTTTAGGATAGGGTTTATACAGGGGCAAAACTAGAAATTTATTATAGCGGGGTTACACATTTTTTTCATAAATATAATTTTTTAATTGAGGGGTCAACTAATTTTTTCTTTATTTTTTTAAAATTTATATTTTTCTATATTAATTAATAATTAAAAATATAATTGGTGGGGACCAAGGCTCCCCTTGCCCTTCCCTGTTTTCGCCTGTAATACCCCAAATTTCGGGTCAGTAGTTCAAGTCAAACCAAGACCCGTAACTCGAGCCCATTAGATCTTCAAAACCAATTAAAAGGGTATTGGGCTTAGTTGGACCAAGAGTATGGAGAAGTGATGATTTTAATTTAGGATTAAAAGAGAGGGACCAAAATAGCAATTTGACCATAGCTTGGTTTAAAGGATAAAAACCCCCCTTACCTTGATTGTTTTTCACATGTAACCTTACCCACCTAAAATATCTTCTCATTCTCCTCTTTTTTTCTCTCTTCTTTTCCTTCTCAAGAGCAAGAAAAAGGTGAGAGCCTTTGAGATCTCAAGCTTAGTTTGAATCAACCAAGGTAAGAGTCTTAATCTCCAACCCTCACGCTTCATTTCAAGCCCCAAATCTTAGGTTTTGAGCATGGTTTCAAAAATGAGTTTCTACGAGTTTTTAAGGGAATCAAAGATTTAAACTCTCTTTTAGTAAATTTAAGTTGTATAGAGTGTTGTTAACTTAGTTTTAAGCCCTAGACAAGTTAGTAATCTCCTTATCTTGCTTTGATTTAGTTAAAAAGGTGGGAGAAAGTTCAAAAGTAAAGGGTAAAGAAAAGTGCCTTCTAGCTTATTTGAGAGAAGTTTTAGCATCCAAGGAATCAGGTAACACACTTACAACCTTTTCATACCATTTCTGAGTCCTTAGAATGCATTCAAGCTAGAAAAGATAAGTTGTAAAGGATGTATGATCATCCATGGTAGATTTAGCATTTGATTTTATTTAACTTGTCTAAAACCTCTTTATGACCCATTCTATCATGTTTAAACTTATATTGGTCAATTGGAAATGTTGGAATGGTTTTGTGAAGGTTTTGAAGTGTTTAAACGTGTGAAAAATTGAAGTTACAGAAGATGTTTCGAAATCCCATATGGTTGGTTTCAAAACCTTTTTGTCTAGAATGTAAATTTTCACAAAGGTTTCGAAACCTCTACACTAGGTTTTGAAACCCCATGCCTAAACCCTAAAAATTTATACTAGATTTTAAAACCTCTACAATAGGTTTCAAAACCCTGCCTGATTTTGGCCAAATAGGCCTAGAATGGTACACAGATGGTCGTGAACTTCTAGTAAGCTTCTAAATAAGTAAACTTCTAATAAAACTTCAAATGAGAACAAAAACAATGTCTAATTATTTTAGAAAAGAGATAAATTATGTTGACAAAAAACTAGTCTTGCTTGAATACTCGGGAAAACAACCATGACACCCAAGTTACTTTCGTAAGTGATACTAGAACCGATGTTTAAAATCAGTTTGAATATCCTTAGGTAGTGTGAAAGGCACTTTAAACTGACTAACTAGGGCCAAGGCCCGACACTCACAAGGGGTAGGCTAGTCGAGGGTGTTGATCGATGTAGAGTTTTGGGTATCATCCTCAGTAGACTAGAGGGGTGTGTGAGCTCTGAGATGTAGAACCCTCAGTCGCACCATGATGTCTACCATAGAGTAGAGAGTGAGTATACTCACTAAAGTAATATACTTGATAGCCTGAGCATTTATTGATACACTTTTAGTATGTTCTAGTTTGTTAGTGGGGCACTGAGTTAGTTAGCTCAGTATTTGGAATTTGTTTCATTACACAGATTAGGTGGAACAATTGAAGAGCTGTAGAGTGACCGAGGTCCTGACCAAGATCATATCAGAGTACGTCTCAAGTTTTTGAGGGGCATGTATATTTATAAACCTTGTTGTAAAGTTGAGTCGTAAACTTATTTAAGAGTTGGTATGTATTATTTTTGAATGCATAAATTTATTTTAGGAGCTCCCCAATGTAAAGTTTTCAATTTTATTGATGGTTGATTTTATTTCGAAAAGGATTTTAAAACGGTCGTTTTAAATTAAGAGAGATGAGAAAAATGTTGGTTATCAACTTTGGTGGTTCTGTGTAGTATCCTAAACAGTCGCCTGTGTGTCGTACGGGTTTAGGGTGTTACATTTAGTGGTATCGGAGTAAGGTTTAGACATTTCTAGGACCTACGGATCAGTGTTGGTAAAGAGTTTATGAGTATTTAAACGTACTTCTGTATCTGAAGTAGTTTATATTATATGAGGATGAGAAACCATGCCACAGTAAAGAGGGCAGGCAAGAGCGTAGAGCTTCCTTAGCCATTAATTCTGGTGATGAGTTCGTCCCAGACTCCTAGCATGGAGAGCTTGGAGACGCAGGGGTTGATGAAGCGAACTTATATAAGAATCTAACCTCTACCCTAGAGCGTATAGCTAGAGCCCTTCCTAGGACGCCTGTTACCCCACTCGTTCAGCCATCCCAACTAGTTCCTCCAGTTGTAGCACCTCAGAAAACCCCAGCAGACAGGCTCCGGAGATGCCTGACCATTGATTTCTTTGGCGCAAGAAATGATGATTCTGTCGTAACTGACTAGTGATTAAGAGAAACCTTTAGGACCCTTCGTCAGCTGCATCTCACCCCCTAGAGAATGTTAGAGTGTGTCATCTCCCTACTAAAAAGTGAAGCCATAGACTGGTTGGAAACCGTCGAGATGTTTTTAGAGCCTGAATGACCTACCTGGGATCGATTCTTAGAAGAGTTCCGCCAAAAGTATCGGAAAGGCCCATATGGATGCTTTGAGGGTCCAGTTCTCTCAGTTAATTTAGGGAGATTGATTAGTATTTGAGTATTATCGTTGTAGCAAGTTCAGAGAGGGTCTCAGTCTAGACATCCTGACTCACCTAGTTGTTGATCCACAATAGATTTTCGCCGAGTTATTTTGTTACGCGATGGCTGTAGAGAAAGTTCTTGGAAGAAAAACAGCGGAAGAGAGTGTTACTTCTACTCATGGGAGAGAAGTGGCATAGTCAACAAAACCATATGTTTGATAATTAATATTACATTATTAAAATTACCAATAAATATAATTTAATAATTAATAATTTGATTAAAATGATATTAAAATAATATATAATATTAAATATATAAAATTAAAATGTTTTGAGTTTTATGCTTTGAAGTGAAAAGTTCGTAAAATGACTTACAAAAAATCATACCGTAAGTTATTTTTTAGAAGATACAAAGAAAATTCAGTTGACCAATAAAATGAATTACATTGACCATATATTTTCTGTAAACTGAACATTAAAAAATGAAGAAAACATTTTTTGGAAAACTTTATTAAAAATGACAAAATTAGATTTTGTGTTTAGGACATGTTTTTGTTTGGAAAGTAGGCCATTTCAGTTCTAGGGTCCCTTTTCTCCTTAGTGTTTGACTATTGGTTAAATTTAGCTAATCAAAGTCGGTCATTATTTTTGGGCATCAACTTTGCAAAGGTCAATACTTGCTCATCATGAGCGGGGACGACAGGGGTGGACCGAGTGAAGACAGGACAACATACTCTCAAAATTTTATATATTTTAAATATTTTTTATTTTTATTAATAATATATTTTCATTCAGCATAAAATTTTATAAATTTATCCTATAACATAAAGTTTTACGTCCACTCGTATCTGACCTAATTTGACTTGAAGAAGACCATTCTTTATCCGAAACTCGACTCATTTTTAGCTCAAAACCATCAATCGACTCGATTTGACCCTAATATATAAAAAAAATTAATTTATGAGGTAAAATAATGACTTGATTAAAAATATAAATGATCATTATTATAATTATCCCTAAATATATTAGTTTAAGGATGAACTGTTGATAGCGGTTATGGGCAGTCCATCTCGTTAAAAATTTTAAATATCATATATTTTATATTCTTTTGTATTTCCTATTAATAATCTATTTTTACCTCTAGAATTTTATAATTTCGTCCTATTTTAAAATTTTAAAATTTTAAAAATTCACTTACTCTAGTATAAAATCTTCCGTCTATCCTTTAAATAATAGATAATTATAATATTTTATTTGGTCGAATCAAATCAAATTTTTTACCCTAAATTATAAAATTGAAACAATTTTGGAGGATTTGAGCAAGTGTATGGAAATGTGGTCCCACAATTGGATGGTGGAGTTTAAATGGGAGAAAATTTTGGTATCAACCATTGCAGTAGCAGAAAACCTTTTCTTCTCGCGTGGCACATTCCCCCACTGCCAAATCCTACACCATATTAAGAGTAAATTACATTTTTCATCATTAAACTTTACTCTCTATTCTATTTCACTCATTATATTTTAAATACATTCAACTTCCTCACTGAATTTAATATAATTAGCATTTTTGGTCACTCAGCCGTTTTCTCACTAAACGGTGTTATAAATGAGTGGCTATATAGATACAAAATTTTGTTTTTCTAAAACAACATCGTTTCAACGCCGTTAAAAACGATTGAGTCACCAAAAATAATAATTGTATTAAATTCAGTGAAGAAATTGAACGTATTTAAAATACTGTGAGTGAAATAGGAAAGTAAATAAAATTTAGTGATGATTGGTATAATGTATTCCTTATTAATTACCCAATGTTTCAGACTCTTCATCCCAAAAACCTCTCCAACATTCATTAAATAAAAATGTCTCATTCTGAAATATTTGTAATACTTATCTTAAATTTAATCGATTCAATTTATTAATTCAATTAAGATTCAAACATCGACCTCAAGGTTATATTATAGGCACAAGTATGGGTGGGATGGGTTGGGTTTTTTGGTCACTCTGATTTGACCCGAGAAATATCTATCTTTCATATTAATTTGATCCCTTCCAAAAATTATATATCATTTACTTGATCTGATTTGATCTAAAATATATATTTTCTTACTGACTTAGACCTAACATGAATTTTTATAGTATAAATCCGGCCCGATTCAACTTCACATGATATAAAATAAATATTTAATTTAAAATAATATTTTTTAAAAAATACATTTATTATCCTTGGATCAGGTCAGAATTTTTTTACCCTTCAATTGAGCCGACCTCACTCCCTTAAAAATTTAATCCTATCAAATCGGGTCGTGCTGAAATCTGTTGGTTTCGAGTCAAATTACCATCCTATATATTATACATGTGTGCATTCTATATATGATAAACGGTATAGATATTGTAAAAATTCAGATCACAACAAAAAGAAATGTCAATGCTATTAGCATCTCTCATTCTCAAATTGTAATATCTTATCTGATTTCATTTTAACTTGAATGATAGTTCCAAATTTATGAAAGGCATTAAAGGTGTTGTAAGTCATGGGTCATTTCCTTGTGGGTACTTTTAATGTTGCTGGGGCCTCAAATATCACACGCATTGCATGTTCATTTTATTCGACGTACCAAAACGTCTCCCCTTCTAATTAATGAGGACAGAAACTGATACAACTTTTAATGGCTTCAGTTGATTTTTCATGTATAACTACAAGTAATAATGATCCCTGTTAAATTTGTTCTTTTTACAAAATATCTCAATGAAAGAGAAAAAGAAACCCAAAATCTTCTTTTATTTTTTTTCTCATACCTCAATTTAAGGTCAAAGTTTTAGAAATTATAAAGTGTTAAATTTAAGTGGTATTTTGGAACAAATTGAGAATTAAAGTGTAAAAATCGCAAAGTTAACATATCATTTTTGGAAGTACAGGAAATTCAGGGACTCAATTATGAATTTATCTATTTTTCTTATGTGTTGAAAAATAAATTCCTCCCTGTGTAATCTGGTTTTCCCCCATTTTCCCTCCCCCGTAAACTCCCTTTTGAGCTCCGATTTCTCCACTGTTCGGCTACTATTCGTCGATCCGAAACCACCAATAGATTCACCATTGAACGGAAAACAAAACTCAACTTCTATCCCGATGTGAATCAACATCATTCGCCGTAAATCTCAACTTGAAGCTTCATCGGTTTTAACTCGATCGTCGTTGGTTTTCCGTCGATTTCGGTCGATCTGACCACCCGTTTTTTACTCCTCCCGTACCATCGTGTTTCTTGCATCGTTCTGAGTCCACCGGTGTCCTTATTATCTCCGTTGTCGTAGGTGCGTGAGGGGGTAAGGAAGTTAAAGTTTCCGATATTTTAAAATCGAGCTCTCCACCGTTAAATTGTGAACCGAGCTTGGTAAGTTTCTCTAAATCCCTTATAATAATTTTAGAAATTTTTATGGAATTTTTCCGACCTACTAGGCCTCTGCACGTGCCCCCACGTTCCACCCCCTGTGAGTGGGCTTCGTCTGCCAGCATGGGGAACCGGCTGACCGACTGGACCAGTCTAGATCGAGCCGAGTCATTGACCGTTGACCGCGTTTATCGGCTTTGACTGCCGTTGATCGAACCGTTGACCGGCCGTTGATTTTTTTTTGGTATACCTATCTTGATGTTTTTCGACATCCTGAGTCCGATTCCGAAGTCTGTTTCGCCAAATTCGAACCCGATAAGCTGTTTTTCACTGATTAATCACCCAATTCGATCCATTTTTCGTAATTAAGCTCCGTTTTTGATGAAATTGTTGTTGATATGTATCTGAGGAATTATTGGAAGTTGATTTCAAGATCGAGGACGTTCAAATAGAGTTTAAATTGTCGATCAATATGGCACAAAAACTGAGGTAATACATTATTATCTTTTCTTGCTTTATGGAACATGTTGGTATTGGTAAATACATGAATGAACATTTTTGGTCTCATATGGGTAGTTAATTAATTCATACACTCGATCCGAATACGGTAAAAATTCGATAATTGTATATGGCTCAGATGACTAATATAAGAAAATGGAGGATTGTTATAATTAAATTACAAGTTCTGTGATTAAGTGATAAAACAATCAACCCCTGGATTTGTAAATTATAATTTATCTCGTTAAAAGGTACATGGATGAGAAATTATAAGAATACTTTGGTTAGGTAAAATACGAAAATACCCTTATGTTGTAAAAAGATAAAAATTGTCCCTAGAAGTTGGATAACAACTCTGAAAAGACATATTGATCAGATGATACTACTGAGGTGTATAGAAAATACTAGTTTTGCTTAGAAAATATGGATAATTGAGTTCTAACCCCAATATGGCTTGTACGAGATACAAGAAGTTTGAATTAAATAATACGATCAGACGGAAGGAAATGATTGAAACAATCTGGATCTGTAAAATGACCAAAATACCCCTGGAATGCAAATGACCCAAGAATATCACCAAGCCTATGAATGATTGGATATCCTCAAGCTCTGAAATTACTGGAATAACGTTGAGCACCAAAATGCCCAAAATACCCTTATGGCCTAGAATAAGTTATAAACCAACCATGAATACCAAAATGACTTTATTATATGACCAAAGTGAACTGAACGGAAGTACAACATGTATCCGACACTTAGAAGCGTCTGAATTACCCGGGAATACTCTAAAGTAACTGAGATAGACTTGACTACTAAATGAACTAAGTAACCTTAACAACTGAGAATTTAGTAAGCGACTGGATGAGTCTGGGAACACAAATGAACTTGCATGATGTACTGTCCCTATGTGTTATGAACCAAGAATTAATTACGTCGGTAATTCATGATGTTGTTGTAATGTGGAAATGAAATAAAGATCATTAGAATATTTGTTCGTTTTCTTAAGATATATTCAACGATGATTCTGAAGATGATAGATGGATAAGAATTCTTGGTATTAAAGAGTGAAGACCATGGAAGGGCAATAGATTGATCAGTCGACAGGCATCAGTTCTAGGAGTTGTTCAACCTGAGTTATTTCGATAATCCGATGGATCGACATAGATTATAAATGTCTCGAATCTTAGTTTCTCTTTTATCTACTCAAATCACTCATGTCATATCTGAACACGCAAGTAACTCAGATGCAAAGGATTATGAATACCCCATTTAGTTCAATTGGACTGAAATCATGTTAATTCAATGTATGCTCATGAGTACCCATGATTGTTTGGGTAATAGAATCACTCTTAGTAAATCTGAATCTAGAATTATTTTGCATAAAGGTTTCTGAACACTTTCATGATGCACATGAATCATAGTGAGATTCTAAAGTATTAATCTTAAATGTTTGATTAGATCAGTTAGTAATCGATTCTCTTCAATATGACCTCGTTCTTGAAATCCGATCAAATTGCACAAGTTTCATGTTAGCCATACTGATAACTAGAAAATGCCTCTGAAAAATACTTGGACCCTCTAGTGTGTTCCATATGTACTACATGACGGTTTTATATGTTTTGAAATGAGTTTTAATGAAAGTATTGATTTAATGGTTTATGAACCATGGCAACATGGTATGTGATCTCCGATTATGGTTTTCACCGAAAATATGATTTTTTCCTGATTTATGAAATCATGGAAACTACTGGTTTATGAACCATGGTTTTATGTTTCACTGGTTATACTCAAAATGTTTTATTGGGATATTATATGGGTAGACTGGAGGTACAACTCTGATCAAGCTGGTAATTTCTTACGGAACCTAAGGTGATCATTAGGTAGGCTCTCAGGCCCCAAGGCATTCCCCTTAGGTTAATCATGGAACTAATTATGGTGTACATGTGGAAATCAATTATACGTTTATTTCATTGTCACAATTATGATAAATTACTGGATCACGATCCAGATATTACGATTTACGACTAAAATTGATTTTCACTGGATTTTTATACGGGTAGGATTCTGAAGTATGGAGACACAACCCTGATCTAGCTGGTAAGTCCTTACGGACCTAAGGATACCCTTGGGTAGGCCTATAGGCCCCAAGGCATATCCTTAGGTTGGCTTTCTTTGCTGTGTGCTTAGGGTAAGCCCTACGGACCTAAGGGTACCCTTGGGTAGGCCCATAGGCCCAAGGCATATCCTTAGGTTGGCTCCCTTTTTGTTTTGTACTGAGGGTAAGCCCTACGGACGCAGTTCTAGGGAACTGCATAATGGAGTTTGGTTGGAGGGTTCCACTATGATTTTAAAAGATTTATATATTTTCACTGGTTTTGATTCGAACACACTAGATATCCTATTCGACCTCCTGAAAACGTGATTCTATGAATACTTCCAATGAACTGAGATCTTCATGGTTTATACTCGATGAACTACCAGTAGAAACCCATATTATTCCGAAAACCAGTTTACGTCTGATTCAATAAGGAAATTATATGGCTTTCCATTTATCTGCGTGTCATGTATCATCAACTGGTAGTATTGTATTATTGAGCTTCCTAAAGCTCGCTCTCTTACTCACCTTTTTAGGTTAAAAGAATCGTAACAGTGCATCTATCGACATCAATAAGGGAGTTCTTTCGGCGATGCTTGCAGAGTATGATATATGTGATTAGGGGACATATAGGTTGTATTTTGTTTTTATATACGATTCTGAAAATCTGTTTTATTTCTGAATAATGGTAAAGTTAACTTTTGTATTTATAAATGATTTTATGATTTTACATGTTTTAATAAAAGTTTTAATTTTTCCGCTTTTTTTATGATGGGTCGCTCAGGTGGCCCTAATGTGACACCTCAGATCGAATCGGGCCACCCGCATCGGTCTGGGGGTTACAATTTTTTTTAGAAAAGAACAGAAAGGAAAAGGCATTATGTTCGGTAGTTTGGGTGAATGGGCGGTGCCATATTCAATGACTTTGGAGATTCATTCAAAACACAAAGCGGAAGATGAAGTTCCTTATTCTGCAGGTCATACTGTGGAAGTCAATCATAAAATGCAATTGACCTAATCGAGTCAAATTGGATCATAATCATTTGAGTTTGAGTCTCGTGTACATCCCTAGTTACGTCACCTAAAATGCAAAAGAAAGACATTGGAATCAAGACATAAAAAGTTATATACCGATTAGTGGTTGGGTGGAAACCGATGATTGGCCTTTCGACAATGATAATGAGGGTTTGGAACGAGAGATTTTAGAGGTTTATTATTTTTTAAAGAAATGCGAGCCTCATTAAAAACCCTTCTACCAAAGCAAGGTTGGGGTCCTATAAGGAGAAAAGAGTGCCCAAAATTGATTAATCAATCATGGAACAAGTTGTTCTTTACAATATTTGCAATGAACTCATGATACTCAACCTCAAAGAAAAAGGAAATATTACAATCAAGGGCTCGTATAACTAATGTATGAGCAACCTTATTTGCTTCCCTACAAACATATGTTACAGAACAACTATTAAAACCATTACAATTGTGTCGTATAGGGACACTAATCGTAGAATCTACACCACTGGCATTGTTGTATAGATTAACTACCATGGTGGAATCCATCTCAATAATGATATCACGCCAGCCCTCAACCAAAGCCAGATTAACAGTTGCAACAAGGTTATGAAGTTCAGCTGAACCTGGCTCATAAATACCGCCAGACGTAGTAGCTAGACCATCGAGAATGGAACCAGATGCATACCGGCAACAACACCCACGACTGTAGTCTTAGTTAGCGGATTATAAACACCATATGTATTTATCTTTATAGTTGGACTAGACGACGACCTCCAATGGTTCAGAGTTGGAGCCTGTGGCACATTAGAGAAAGGTATCTGCCAGGCACTGAGAAAATCAAAATGCCTGGCCTTTGCATTGGCCACAATGACCCAAGCAAACTATAAATGTCCATCATGCACCAAGGAATTCCTTCAATTCTAAATATTCCATAATAGAACTAGAAAGCCTTCAAACTCATCAAGTCCAACCTGCAACCCTGAAAACTTCCTTCGTAGATGATTTAAATCTATGTAAGTTAAGCTAAAAATTTAGATACCATATTTTATTATTTTTTAAAATTTAAATATGTTATATGTTTTCATATTTTCACTTATTTTTATTTTCTAGAAATTATTTTCTAATTTTACAGTCAAATACATTTTCTTAAGCGTATTCTATTTTTTTAAGAAAATGATAATAACCTATTTTTTTTTAAAACCAAACGAAATCTTAGATTTTTTAAATAATAATTTTTTGGTGTGGTTGTCACGTCAACAACCATCAACCATGTCATTGTGTCGTTAATAATTTAACAGTTCAATAGTATAATTAAAACGAAAATTAAATTCAGTATTTTAATTGATAAAGATTAAAATTTCAATGGTATAAATGATACAACACCTAAAGTTTAATGATATAAACGATACACCACCTATAGTTTAGTGGTAAATGGCACAATTTACCTTTTATTTTTATACAAATTAAAAGTATTAAACTCTTTTCCTTTAATTTTTTTATTAAGCTAGGATGCTTATAAGTAGTAATATATGTTATAAAGACTCTCAACTATTTGATAATGAATATTTAAATACCTACAGTCTCTAGTGCTTGAACTCGGGGCCTCTATAAATCAAATTTTACTATATATGAATTTATATTTTTAAATACTACAATAATAACTAAATCAATTAAATTAATAATTCATTGATTTTATTTTCTTATTTTACAATTTTTTTTATTTTAAAAATATTATTAGTGATTAGGGATGGGCACGAGACACGAACTTAATGGGTTTCATCCTGATCCGACCCTAATAGGTTGAGTTTTTAGAGGTCGAGTTCGAGTTGAGTCGGGTTCGGGTTTGAGTTTATGGTGAAAAATATCTAATCTGACCAAAAAATAATAATTTTACCTTATATATTTTAGGATAATTACAATAATACCCTGTCAAAACAGTTTCCCTGAAAGGAAAAAAATAGGGTCTTATTTCAAAATAATTTTTGATTACTGGTTAATGATAAAACATGGTTCGAGGAGTCGCCACCAATATTTGATTAGGGTGTGATTTGGCACCTAGAAATGTATTTGTCATTTTAATAAAATATTAATTTTAATAAAACAACAAACTTGCAGTCTGCATTACCGAAATTTGAGTCCAGGATCCGGTTACGTGTGGGGAAGGATTAGCACCCCCACAACACCCTAAATCGATACCTAGTAAATTAATTAATTGTCTTTGCAATGAAATTTGCGAGTTCGAGTCTAATTTAATTTAAGATCCCCTAAAAACAATATTCTTTGAACTTTTTGACGGACATGATAGTATTTAATTATTTCCTATAGAGAAGAATTAGTCTCTCATACCTTAAAACAATCGATTCTTACTCCAATCGAAATAAAGAAATATTAAAATTTCATTCTAAAGTTCATTATTAATTAAAAATAAGAACACCCAAAATAATTTTAAGAGAAAAAATAATAATATCTAATTCTTTCAAATCGAGAATAAACGACCTCTCATACCCCTAAACAATCATTTATTACTCTAATCGAAATGAAAAAATATCATTATTCTGTCTTAAAATTCAATATCAATTCGAGTGAAAATGATAATATATAATAATTTCTAATCAAGAATAAACGACATCTCATACTTTAAAGCAGTCATTTATTGCTCAAATCGAAATGCAAAGATATCACTATTCTATTTAAAAATCAATATTAATTCGAGCGAAAACGGTAATATCAAATTATTTCCAATCGAGAATAAATGATATTTCATACCTTAAAGCAGTCATTTATTACTCCAACCGAAATGAAAAGATATTAATATTCTCAATATCGATTCAAATGATATTATTTTGAAAACCCATTGGAAAACACATATAAAAGTAAAGCAAACTAAAAGCATATCAAGCAAGTAATTAATTACTTATTTTACCAATATTTAATGAGAATAAGGATGTTCAATTATTTAAATAACTCGAGACGAGACCTTAGATTCGATCTAACAGTCTTTTCTCAATGAATTTAATTAAAATAACATGATCTTTTTCCCGATCCCCGAATTTTAAAATGAATCCGATTTAATTCATGTCACTAAATGGGATATACTTTCGTTTTAAAATTATCAAAAATAACTTTCTTATACGTTAAGACAATCACTTTACGAATATTAAAATGAACGAATATTACCCTTAGTCAATTTATTTGATTCGAGTCAAGTGATGTTCATGAGGGTATCATGCAAAATTAATTGACTAAAATGAACTAACATGCAAGCAACATGCAAAAATTAAAATAAAATAAAAATAGAACTAAAACATAAACAATCAAACCATCATGTCAAAATTAAAATAAAATAAAGTATAAAAGTGACTAAAATGAACATGCTTAATATTGGGTGCTAAAATTACAAAATATAAAAATAAATAAAACATGGGGCTAAATTAAAATAAATTAAAATTGCATGGATAAATTAAAATAAAAAAATATTCAGGTTCAAAATATAAACACACGGGAACTACCAGGGCCATTTCATAAATATTCCATTTTTCTTAGCCTAAAATACACATTTGAATAAAAAGGGGAAAATTAATAAATCAGTCCATCAACATTTTAAAAAAATTTAAAAAGTCACTACGCAAGACCAAAATGTAAAAACACATTAAACATACAGGGACTAAACATCAAATAACCCTAAAAATATATAGCATCCATAAAAGTGGGTAAATTACAAAAACAATCCCTACATGTGACTAACATGCAAAAACACGCTAAAGTTAGGGGGAATAAATAACAATTAAACCAAAAATATATAATATGCATAAGAAATGGGTAAATTATAAAATCGGTCCCTACATATGACCATTTTGCAAAAACACGCATAACTTAGGGGACCTAAGTAACTTTATCTCTTTTTTTCTCCTTTTTATTTTAAATCTAGAGAGAGAAGCCCTTCTATCTAAAAAGCCGACCACCTTGTCGGCTGTTTAGCTATCGTCGGTCGGCACACCACCGTCGCTGGTGGTTGTTGGGCACTAAATTTCACCAGGAGACTCGTCACGATCTTCCCGTATCAGATATGGGCTCGGTTTTGCGAAAAACAACTCCCCATGGCGTGAAATAGAGTTGAGACCCTTCGGCTTCTGAGCTTCGATCGCCACCATCCGCCGTTGGATTGGACCGATTTTCAAGTACATTGTTCCCCTCCTCCATATGCTTCTTCTCACCATCCGAAATTAGGAAACGAAGGCCCCAATCGCCGAGGATAGATCCGACCGAGAGGCATTTTCCTCATCTCTATTTTTTTTTACTTTGGTTTGATTTCGTATGAAAGAAAAAAAAGAAAGCTTCTGTTTTTTTATGTTTCGAAATAGAGAAAAAAATTAAAATCTTAAGCTATGATTTTTTATTCCTTTAGAAAAACCGGGAGAGCCCTTTTACATTGTTCTTATTCAGGTTATATACCCATTACATGTGAAATATCATAAAGAAAAAACTGATTTGATCTTTGCTTCTGTTTGGGGTTGTTGGATGCTTATTAACAATGGTTGCTGAGATGGGATTTGATGGCATAGTGGCGTGGTGTGTTGGGGTTGTCTGACAAGCATGGCTGCATAGAGCATGGGGCTATAGTGGAGCAGTATGGGCGACATATTTGCTGTGGTTGGTGAGCGGCGGCGGCTGCAGATGAAAACCCTAGTTTTTTTAGTTTGTTTGGGCTTAGGTTTTGATTGGGCATGGAATTATAATTGAGGCCCATTTGGGTTTTGTAAAACCTAAAAAGAAAAAAACAAGAATAATAAATAATTAGAATTAATAATAATAGTAATAAAATAAATGTCGAGACGAAAACGGGTGTCGACATACCCTATATTTATTATTTTTTCAATTAAATCTCTATTTGTTATTGAATAAAAGTATTGTTTTTATATAAACATATTATTTTGGGTTGGATCGAGTTGAGGTTAGATTTAGCCTAAATAAGAAGGGTCGAATTCAGTTCGAGTGAATAGTGTATAAATTTCGAATTGGGTTCATATATGACAAAAGATGTATAATTTTTGGGTCAGGTCGAATTGACCAAAAGCCCAACCCAACCCGACTAATTCCCATTCCTATCGGTGATACTTCAAAACATGACTATTCTAATGAAATAAATGATAGAAACTCAAATACCATAAAGGAAAGAAATTGAAGAAATCAAAACATATTCCACAGAGGTTGAGGTGAATGTATTCCGTTTTTTATTATGTAGTCAACTTTTCTATTCTTTAATTTATTTGAGATCTTTCGGATATTGTTTATTTAATTATTATGTAAATAAAAAATTTATTTATTAAATAAATAAATTTAAACAAACATATGTTCAATCCATTGATCTTACTGAATATATTTTTTATAATATTCATTTATTAATTGTTCTTTTTTAAAATTGATATATACTTAAAAATAATTTTTATTTTATTTGTTAATATTTATATTTGATTAGTTTATTTATAAGAGTCTTATCTAATCTATTAATTGGACTCAACCGGATGATTTTAAGTAGTCAAAGAAAGCAGCATGCCGTATAAAGTTCTCTACGGTGCGACTTTGAGAGTGTACTACTAAGATCCATCCATGTAGAGAAGAAAGAATCTCAAGAAAGGGAAGGTATCATTCAGATCGAATATCAAAATTTTTCCAATTAAAATCAAATCACTATATTAGTTATCCAAAATTTTTTAGTTCAAATTGAATTCGATAGATGAATTTACACACTCCTTTTGCATAGTTTATTTTATTATCAATTACAAAAATAATATATGAAGTGAAATCTAATGGCTTATTAGTTCTACTTTTTTTTTGGATCAAAATCAAATAACTATTTTAGTTATTCAAAATCGTTACCTTAGTATCTTTATCGTTTGTTGTCTAATATTTATATGTTATTTATTGAAATGATAGAAACCCACTGAAGGCCTATTAGCTCAGTTGGTTAGAGCGTCGTGCTAATAACGCGAAGGTCGCAGGTTCGAAACCTGCATGGGCCAATTTTTAACTTTAATGCATTCCTTTGGAAAACGGTGTCGTTTTTATGTTCATTTATGGCATTCTGTCGTGGATATAATACACAAAAAACAAAAAACCTTTCTATTTACTTGCGTTCTGAAACTGAAAGTGTCCCCTGCTTCTTCATCTTCTTCTTCTTCTTTACCAGGCTTAACCCTCTTTTCCTTTATTTCTATTGTTCGCCTTTTGTTTCCTTCATTTCTCTTATCGCCAAAAAAAAAAAATGGCGGAGGAGGAGGAGACCAAGCCCTTCACAGATTCGGGAAACAACGGAAATCGAAATATGAGCGATTGGAGCATTTCCACAATAATTTCTTTCCTAAAATCCAGTTTTCGTCCCAATGATTTTGCCCTGGTAGAAACTGAACTCTTAGCAAGGCAAAACAAATCGAATCTGGAAAGCAAGTCACTGAAACAGGAAACCCGCCCATCTCCTAGCAAATTCGACGAGATCAGGTTGGAAAAAATGGGTCTCGCAGATGAGCTCAGAAAATGCAAGATAGAGGTGGAGGAGATGAGAGGCGAGCTCTCAATATTAAGGGTAGAGAACAATGTTTTAAGGGGGAAGGAGAAGTCTGCTGAAGAAAGGTGCAAGAGATTAGCGGAGAAAGTGCAGCTCATGAGGGAAAAAGACCATGAAATCATCGATTTGAAAGCCAAAAACTGTGAGCTTGAGTGTGCCAAAGCCAAGGCCGAATCTGAGATGGAAATCCTGAGGGCGAGATTTCAGGATTTGGACAAGAGGGTTTCCACTATAGAAAATGGCCTCACGATGGGGTCAGACCAAGATGATTTGGAGAACCACAGTGGCAAATCACCAAATGCTGGTAAAAATTCCGAGCTTCCTCGTTTTTTTCCCTCTTGAAATTAATCTAGGTTTATATTGTTGTTTAATTGGTTAAATTCATGCTATAATTGATCGTCAATATTGCTATGCGTATGAGGATTTCAGTCTCATTTCAGGTTATGGACTAATAATGAACAGATACTTATGTCAAATTGTAGAATAATAGCATAAGCAATTGGTCTGAAGCTTAGTTTTTATGACAGGAAACATCAAAACATTAAGGTTCATTTATGTAGCAATATGTAATTTGTTTATCATGCTTTGTGGGAAAATTAGTTATCGATTTCGAAATTTATTGATGTGTAGATCATAGATGCGTATACAGTACCTTTTAGGCAGTGTTTTGACTTCTAAAACAATGAAACTTTCCTGAGATGCAATCAAATTTGAGGAAAATTATGGTTTGAATGGCACCATTGCATCTCTATAAGTTAATATGGATATGATGAATTCATTAGATTTCCAAGTGTTTTAGAACAATTTCTAAGAGCCTATGCTAAATGTATGTGTATGAGCAATATTACCTATTATGGAGCTTCTTACATTTTTCTTCCCCTGTGAGTATAACATTGTTTACAACTTACATACCAGGGAAGGGGGGACTTCCATCTCAAAACATTGTTGAGATTGTTGATCTTGATAGTGATGATGATTCTGCTCCAGTCGGAAATCCGAGTGAAAAGAGAATCACTAGTCCAACCCAGAACGTGAATTCAGCTCAAATTTGTGTTGAAAATGAGACTCCAGCTCTCAAGAGAAAACATGCTCCATCTATGGATGCATTTGACAGTGAAAATGGTGATAATGGTGGTACCTCAATATCCGGGAAGTTAAAGACAAGGAAAGTTCAAGAGCCTTTTTGCAGGCCTGATGATTGTCCTCTTAATCAGTGCTCAAAGACTTCGATTCCTTCTGATAACAACGGGGTTAACAGAGCCACGCCAAGGGAAGATTTTTCGGTTTCGGGACAACATGACCTTCAAATTGAATCTGAGCAGAATTCTCGGGAACTTATGAGTGGTGGCTTTCCTTTGGAAGGGCTTTATTTTTCTGATGGCACTTCTGTTTCCTCTGATTCTGAATCTGATGATGATAGCGATGAAGAGCATATTTCCTTCAGTCCTTCTCAGCTTGCACCAGAGGTTCAGAGGGATAACAGAAATTAACACCACTGATGGATGGCCGCTTTTTGTTTTTATATAGGAAGACCCAAAACCATCTCTGTCACACTCCCCCACTTGAAAAATTATCTCTCATGCACAGAAGCTCTTCCAATATCTGCTACTCTTTCTGTTCATTGATAGTAAAAGTGATGATGAGATAGTTTTGGTTGATATCTTGAGGACGGGTTCTGACAGAAGCTAGTTTCACGCATGAGAACAATTACGAAGTAAAAGATAGAAGTAGGGTAGAGGGGGAGATGCTTGTTGATTGTTTCCAACATTGAGTTTGATGATCCAAACATATATATGAACTTATGCACATGTCGTCGTGATAACATGACATAACATTTCCTTTTAGCATTGAAAAGTGACTGGCTTCTTGTATTCTATCAAATCTATTGTTTGCTTTCCTTCAAATTTTGCAGCAATAACTTTCCATGCAAATCAGCTACAGGGATATTGCTCTGGGATATGGCAGATTCAGGTATTGCATCCGACGAACTAGCTATTAGACACTGTAAGCAATTCCTTGAGATATGCCCTAATAAATGATACTTTATTGTTAGAATTGTGACATGAGACCAGACCAGTATTTGTTCTTATCAGAAGTTATGAATACATTGATGACCAAACCTTAGGTCTTACTATACAGCATAATCATATGCATTATTGTAGACTCGAGCAACATTGCTTTTTTAGCTTCTACTACTGACACACACACACACAATCATGCCTTACCTTTCACATATGTTCCGTTTAAGCAGGACTCTGCAATTTATTTTCAAAATGTCAACAAGCTTATCCGACTTTGGATCTTGGTTTTAAAAGGCGCGCTGCAGCCAGGCACTAAAGATGGCGCCTGCCTGGGATGAGGCGAGGCAAGATACAAGAGGCGCGCGCCTCTTGGCTTTAGGCGCAAGGCACCGGGCGCAGCGCCTTTGCCCCTTTCCGATTTTTTTTAAAGATATTAATAGGAAGTAGAACAATTTAAAAAAGAAAGAAGATAAAAAAAGAATTGTAGTATTAAGAAAGGAAGAAGACGGTTGAAGAAGACAAGAAAATTCTTTCTTTTATCACATTTTCTCATTTCTTAACTCTAATATTTAACCTATTAACAAACGCAACCCTATAGCCCAAATTTAAGGTCCAGCTCTAATGTTTATTTATTTATAACAAACCATTATAACTTCTTCCACCCTTTGTTTGCTTTTAACCCAAAGTATATGTTTTTTTAGAAATTTAGTTATTTAATAATACATAATTAATTTTAATTTTTAAAATAATAATTAAATTAAATATTAATTACTTAATAAATTTTATTAAATATAAAAATTAATTTTTTTAATAATAATTACAAATTTTAAATTGATAATAAAATAAATTTGTATCATTTAAAAATAAATGAAATAATAGTTTTAGATATTAAAAAAATTAAATATAATCGATAACAATGTAGATTTTGGTGAAAGAGAATTAAAATATGTTTATAAAAGTAAATAAAATAATAGTTTTAAGTATTAAAAATTTGAAGTATAAATCTATACATTTTAGATAAGTATTTTAGGAATTAATCGGTGGGTAATGAGTATAAATATACTCATACAATTCATTTATAAACCTTTTAGCATATATATATATTTATAATATTGTTTTAAGTATAAAATATATTTCATAACTAATATATATGTTTTTTTAGTATAAAAGTGTGCTCGCGTACGAAAGATGCGTGCCTTGCGCATAGGTTCTAGGGACCTTTTGCGCATAAGTACGCCTTGCGCCTTTTAAAACCAAGCTTTGGATAAAGATTTTACATTATAAATTGCATTTTGGCTGAAACGTTCTTCCATGTTTGATTATTTTCTGAAATTCTATCATGTCTTCTTCGTTGGATGCATCATTTAATTGGACTTTGAGATGGTGACATTGAAATTGAAATGAATGTGAAGATTAGCATGAATGAGTTGCTTGCATGCAGGGATGTTCTAAGAAAGATGTACGTAACTTTGCAATGGTTATGAAATCTAGATTAGCTTTGAAACTAAATAATCATGACTCACGAGGATCAAATAATGTTATTGAAGTTGCATGATTGATAAACTTATATATCAAGAATATGGAATTGACTACAATGCTCTTAGCCTTTTATCATTAATTTTTTTTTTTATATAATCACTGGTATTCGAAGATCTCCCCTGCTTCTTCGTCTTCATCTTTTCTTTCCTTCATTTCTCTCTTTCGCTCACAATGGCCGAGGAGAACGAGATTAAGCACTTGCACATCGATACACACATCTAAAGTATTATTAACATTTATATAAAATATTATTACCCGATTAATCAAGACTTATAAATTTTATATATAAATATAATTAGAAAATATAGTAAGTTTTTGTGTATCAATACACAAATCTAATCATACTTGGAACAATTTTAAAGAATATTTATAAACCTTTACACATCGTATAATAAGTTCAACAATACTCGAACTTAACTCTACTTATTTATAGTTCTATATACAAATGCATAAATTTATTATATAAAATTGGAATTATTAAATATTTAATAATTATAATCTTAATTTATGTCATATTTAAGTTGAGCTTATCCATATCCATACAGGGGTTTAATATTTATGTCATATGAGGTCATAAGGAATGAAAGAATCAATACCTGGCATGACCATTCACTCATATATATAGTAAGAATATCACAAATATAACTTGCATGGAAATGGTATATATGTGTGTGTGTGCGCTGAACATGTTACAGAGTTAAAATTGTTGACTATGTAGAGGAGATGAATTCAAAGAGAAAGCCAATTTACAGCAGTGAATTGCTGGTAATGTTAGATGATTTAGAGGAAGAAGATAGGTTAGAAGAAGTTGGTCGAGCTACTGAGAAGAAAAGTAGGGGTTCAAAATTTAGGTTATCCGATTAAACTGACCGAATCAAATTTTTTTCCGATTAATTAGTCAATTAATTTTAGGTTCGGTCGGTTAATGCTTAATGATTTTTTTTCAAAATTCAGTTATTGGTTAATTTGGTTCGAAATTGGTTAATTAATAGGATTAACTGAAATTTTTAAATATTTAATATATTATCTATATATCAATAGCTTTAAGAGTGTTTAAATTTCTGTTTTAACCGAATTAATCGATCGTATTAACCGAATTAATCGATCGTATTAAATATTTAATATATAAAATTTAAAATATCGGTTAACCGACCGATTAACAGAACTTTGTTCAGTTCGATTAATTAATTTTTTAAAAAAATGGGTTCGGTTAATGGTTAAAGCGAAAAAAATTCAGTTAATGAAATTTTGAAAGCTCGTTCGGTTGTTAACCGAACCGACCGATTTAACCTCCCTAAAGAAAAGGCCCATCGATTAACTTAAGGCCTTGGAGAAGAATTTTGAACTGGAAAACAAGTTAGACCTAAAGAAAAAGGTTGATTCGTGCATAAACTCTCCCCCTCTTCTTCTTCATAAGTAAGGGGCGTTAGGGTTTTTAATAATACTATATATTATATAAAAATTAAATATAAAATTGTACTAACATCTTATAAAATAAAAGTTTTAAATATTTTCAAATCAAATTAATTTTTAAATAATAAGACGTGATTATAAGATAATATATGTCCAGAATATTTCTTAACCATTGATAACATGCACACACTTTGTAGATATTAATATTGAAATCTGAGGCTTTTAGAGAGCACCACTTTTTTTATCATTAAGATGTTGACAAGTTGACATTTTCAAATATCATCAATTTAATTGAAGTTGATAAGATTTCAGAATACTTGTCTTTGAGGTTAATTATAATGGTTTCAAAAATTGAAATGAAAAGTGGTCTGAGTAAACAACAACAAATATCATTTTGGGGTTTCGGTAATCAAATATTAAAAAAAAGGTAAGGGATCCATTTAAGATTTGGTGAATGTTCAATTTGAATAGACTCGACTAGAACTCGAGTTTGACTTGAGATCTTAACGAGTCAAATTGAATAAGTTCTAACTTGACTCGATAAGTTCATGAGCAACTCATTAATTCATTTTTATTTTTTAAGATACTATTTACCTTTATTTTTAATATTGATTATGTATTGTTAAATTCCCCCCCAAATGATTGCAATATGTTAATTTGGTATATTTATGTATGGTTACTATAGACACTTATTTTCGTCTAGACCTAAACATTAAATTTGTTGGTTATTATTATATTAGTGTTATATAGTATTGCTAGTTATTAGTTAATATAAGTATTACTACGTATCATAGTATTATATATTATTTGTATCATATTATTAATATTATTTTAATATATATTATATTTTGATATTATTATATTATTATATAATATTAAATACATATTGGAACAAAAAAAGAACTAATTTTATTTATCTTGATACACTTGTAGGTCCGAACAACCCAAATTAAATCCAAATGTTAAAAAAATAGTGGTATAATAGCTTTTGACCCAGCTGAAGCCTAACTAGGAGACCCATATGAGGATTAGGGTTTATCATTAGCCCTTAACCGCCACATGCCTCAATTGTTGGATCTGGAACATGTCCAATGGTCTAGATTAGATGGGAATTAGGGTTTTATCATTAACTCTCTAGTCGTCACCGCCAACTCATTTTAGTCGTTAGATCTAATCAACGATTTAATGGTTTGAATCATCCTAGAGACGTTAATCGTTCAATTACACATGTGATGCACGTGCTGGCTCTTCAGCTTCCCATGCGCTCTTGGTAAGCAGCGTCGTCGTCGATGTGAAGCCACCATTGATTTTAGCTGATTCTAAATCTCAGTCGAGTTAACCAAATCCGAGAAAAATTCAAGGCATTAATAAGAACATTAATAATCCTCAACAACCCCTGTCGAATGTGTTGGGACTTACGTGATCTATCGATTAACTAGAAATGTTACCAAGAGGGGGGGAAATCAGCCAATTGAAATTTGGGTATTAAGAGAAAAAGATAGAAAAATTTACACAAGTATTTAGACTGGTTCAACTTCCTCAAATGAAGTCTACATCCACTACCTTACCTACACCTAAGAATTTCTAACAAATTCACTAATTTGTTCATAGGCTTAAGAGGAACCTTTTACAAATCTTTTTTTAGGCAATACTAAACTATCCCTGTTTTTCAACTAAACTAGAACTCTCTTTTTTACAAAAGGATAAAGATGTAAACAAAAAAAGCTCACAAGGTAGGGTTTACAAAGATTTAAGCTCACAAGAATAAATCCTAAAGATATATAATTAAGCTCAAACACACTATGTACAAGAGAAAAAAGAGATAAAAGAGTGAACAACTTTTCTCTTGATGATGTGTAACATCCCAATCTTCGGGCCAGTGACCAAATTGTAAGAACTTCTAAACTCAGGGGTTGATTAGAATAATGTGATAATTCAATAACTTATAGAGGAATTTTGTGTTAGGATTATAATAAATATGAAGGTTTAACAAGGGCAAAATTGTAATTTGTAGGGGAATGATTTTTAGGATAAGTATGGGGTAAAGAGAGAAGTGTAAACTCTTTCCTTCTCTTATTCTTCTTACCGTGGACCTCCATTGGCAAAGGTAAGAATCTTAAATTTTGATTGTTCCCTTAATTTTTGGCTTGTTAATGAAAGATTGAGTATTATATAAGCTTAAGGAAAGCTTATATTGCATCAAAATAACCATATGAGTGTTTTAGAGATGAATTTGTAAAATGGGGTTTTAGATGAAATTTTGTTATGGAGTAGTTTTTGAAGTTTTAATGAATATTTGACTTGTCAATAGGTTAATTAAAGGGTTAGGAGTGTTAGAATTGGTTAATAACATGGTTAACATTTTGGTATGATTTGAAGATTCAAGTGTTCAAATGAGAATTTGGGATGTTTGAGAGTAATAAATGTGTACAAGTTGGCTTGGAAGTATAAACTTAAAGTATGTGTTTAGGAGAGTATTGTGAGGATTTTTAGGTGATTTTCGGGATGAAAATGACTTCTGGGCTTAGGGTTTCGGTACCCTTATGAACAGGTACCGATACCTCATGGGTTAAATATGAAAGTATAGAGGGGGTATTGATACCTATTGATAGAGGTATCGATACCGTAAGGGTAGTATCGACACCTGAAGGATGATATCGATACCCTTAAAACATCGAATGCCAGATTGGTATCGGTACCTTGAGAATGTATCGATACCCTTGAAACATCAAACCTTTTTTCGGTATCGGTACATGCGGAGGTTTCGATACCCTTGAAGGGTGGTATCAGTACCCTTTGGGTGGTATCGATACCTTTAAGTATGAAATGAAATATAGGGTTTCTTGCATCCCAAGTTATTATGATCCAATATTGATTTTAGATTGTCTTGTGTAGTGACGAACGTGATTGACTTCCGGTCAGCTTGGCATTCTGAGTATCAATTCGAAAGGATTTGAATTAGACTTAGTGAGGCAAAGGTGAGTGCAATTTCTCTTTCTTGTAATAGAATGATGAAGGCTTGCGATAAGCCAACCTTCGTGTTTTCGATCGAAAACTTTATAATTATTTATGCTATATTTTAATGTTTTATTCCATTACATTATGCAAATTCTGTTTTATGATTATAAGTTATGGAATGTGAACTTGAAACCGTGAATATGAACAACTCTGAGAAATAAACTATGTGAATAAGAAACACTTTGAATAAGAATTGAACAGTATTATGTGATTAATAGTCCAAAGTATATGTATGAGGATTATAGGTATAGTTGGTATGTCAAGAGTCGAGGGTCTTATGTGGTCATTCGGGACAAATATGTGGTCCTCTGGGATAAATATGTGGCATTTTGGTAAAACCTATGTGGTCTTTCGAGATAATTATGCGACACTTCGGTGCAAATTACGAGTTGTGGTGACATCATTAGTGCACAACCTCATAGTACTCAGATACCTATAGTTCTCAATAGTATATCTTGGGCACTTGAAACAAAGATCTACAAAGTGTAAATATTCATAGTGTAACTTTGATATGAAAATAATATAATCTCTTTGCAAAAAAAAAAGTTTTAAACAAACCAAATAAGATGTCTGTTAATAAGTTAGCACTATTAGTATTGCCTCACTAAGTTATCGACTTAGCGTGTATTTTCTCACGCGTAGGGTTGAAGAAAGCTAAAAATTGAGTTGGTTTAAGGATAACATACATTACTGAAGATCATATCAGTACAAATTAAATGTAGGTTTGCTCATTTTATAAACTGTTGGCATGTATTATACGTTTAATTTTAAATGCTCTCATCGATTTGTAAACTTATATTTTGTATTTTGTAAACTCTTAGTTTGGTTATCTATGTAAATTATTAAGATTTTATGTGAAATTTTTTTCTATTTAGAATGTTATTATTTTTCTTTATCCTGGTTGGAATAATAAAGTTTAAATTTATTCCTATTTTGATAATTTCTTATGTTTTGAAAAGTCAAATGTGACACCTCAGATTCGTATCTGGGTCGGGTATAGGTCAGAGGTGTTACATTTAATGATATCAGAGCTATGATTTAAGTGGTTTTAAGTTCGAACTAAAGTTGTTTTTGGTTTTAAAAAGAGTACATGCCAATTTTTAATAAAGTCTTTCTGATATGATAAGGGATCAATATGCTATCGTTGTTAATATCCTTAGCAATTTGATCTTAATAGATGTCAAAATTTGAAGGCTCGCGAAGTGATGCAGGAGATAGAATGGAAGAAATTAGTAACTCACCTGCCCCTAGCAGGCAGGGTGAAGAGCAGGCACAACCTGGAGTGCCTGTTCAAGATCAGGGGACATTCTTTCAGACATTGGACGCGATCCTAACGCGTTTCCAACCGTCTATCTCCTCAGCCCCTAAGATGAATGTCCCTAAAGAACTGAGGAGTTTAGTAGCGTATGAATTTAGAGGAGAAGTGGAAGAAGGTCTAATTGCTGCTGATCTGTGGCTCAATGATTTGAAAGTGATGCTAGAGAATCTGCATTGTTCTGAAATGGAGAAATTGGATGGTATAATTTTGTTATTAAGAGGCCAAGCCATGATATGATGGTCTAATGTGACGA
>NW_024062193.1:0-66009 GCF_006381635.1 Hibiscus syriacus
TTGTCTATCATGAACGAGATCTGAGGTTCACTTCCAGGTTTTGAAAGGCTTTGTATGAGGCTATGGGTACTCGTTTGAATTTCAATACAACGTTTCACCCATAGACTGGGTCAGTCTGAGTGAGTGATCCAGTGCTGGAGGATATGTTACGGGGTTGTGTGATTGACTTTTATGGTATTTGGGAAGATTTCTTACCCTTAACCGAGTTTGCTTACAAACAGTTACCATGCAAGTATTCTCATGGCACCGTACGAGACTTTGTATGGATATCGTTGTTGTACTCCTATCTGTTGGAAAAAATTGCATGACAGAAAGACTTTGGGTCAAGAGTTAGTTCAAGAGACTGAGGATACTATCATATTGATATGTGATCGCCTGAGAGAGGCATTTGATAGGCAGAAGTTGTCGTAACCGGTTTTCGCCCGGCACAAAATTTTTACTTGGCGGGAAAAGTGATGTGAAAAATGGTTTTTAAAATGTTTTGGGAGTCGCCATCGCCTTTGGGCCAGGTAGGTCGAATACCTAAAAATTATCTTTTAAAAGAATTTTTAAGAAAACATTAGTTAAAAGGTAATTAGTCTGCGTTTTAACCAAAATTTTTTTTTAATAATAAAAAGGATTCGTGGTCGGTTACATTTAGGGAAGATTAGCACCCCTATAACGCCCAAAATTGGTACTCATTAATTATAAATTGTCTCTATTATTGAAAATTTAAAATTCAAAATATATTTAATTCATAATCTTATTATTTCAAATTTATTTAGAAAATATATTAATTTATATATATATATATATATATTTAAATAAGATATTATTTACTTAGATATCACAAAATGACTTCTACGTGCTTTAAGATAGCATTTCTTAATATTTAAAAAAATAAATATTTGTAAAACATTTTTCAAAAAATAATTAAAATAAATCAATATATAATTTATAAAAATAGGATATTTATTTATTTAAGAATATTAGAAAAGGACTTATAGATGCTTTAAGACAGTCCATTTCTTAATATTAAAAAATAAATAAATATTTAAATATATATTTTTCTTAAAGTAATTTATATGATTTTATAAATAGAATTTTTATTTAATATATATGTAAAATATAAAAATAAGTAAATAAATATTATTTATTATATATATTTATATGACTACTTAATAATAATAAAATAATAATAAAAATAATAATTTAAACATATTGGAATAAAAGATAATAATAAAATGTAATAAATACTAATTAATAAAAATTAAATAACAAGATTAAAATGTAAGATATCTAAATTAATGACATAATTTTAATTATTATAAAAATATATAACTACTAGTAGTGTAATTAACCCTTAATTATTAATAGGTGATTAAATAAATATTAATTAAATTATGAGGGACTAAATAAGATATTTAACCTAAAACATATGTATTTAGGCAGGATTAAATTATAAAATAACAATTCGAATACCAAATTAAAAGTTCAGAATTTAGTTTCTATGGCTAAAATATAAATAATAAAATTAGAAAATCGAATCAGAATACTTATAAATTTGATTTAGTGACTAAAATATAACATATTTAATTAAATCCTTAATTCGTAATTAGCTATTTAAATTTCAGTGGCTAAACAAGTTATTTTACCAATTATTAATTTAGGGACTAAAATAAAATTATAAAAATTTGGACATCAAATTAAATTAAATTAAAACATGCTATTCGGGTTAAAAGATAATTATTAAAATTAGAGGACTAAATCTGTTATTTATCATAAATATATATAATAATAATGACTAAATTATAAAATAAATAAAATTAAAAAAACCGAATTTAAATTATTATATTGATTTTAATGACTATAATGCAAAGTTGTAAACCAGAAGGGACCATAAGATGTATTTGTGGATTCCCAAAATTACATATGCACCCCTCCCCAAAACGATGCCGTTTGGAGAGGGGTATATAAACCCTTAAATCGACCCCTTTGGGCCATCCTTCTTCATTTTTTTTTTTTCATTCTCTCTCTAAATGAATAGATGAAACTCTCTGCCCTCTCTCTTCATTTCCCGCGCCGGAGAGAACCAGTCCCGGCCGGCCACCCGCTGCCGGTCACCGTCGACGGTGGCTAAAATTTACAAACATACCCCAAAACGTAGATCTAAACATCCTAAAGCCCGATCTAAGGTTATTTTAACCTAAAACCCATAATACGTAAATCTACAATTTTCACCTTCGCGTTTCGGTTCTCTGACGACGAGAAAGAAGGCTCCGATGGTCCATCTATCGGTAAGCTTCTCTCATTTTCTTTTCGTTTGTTTTTTTTTTGTCTGCTCTGTGATTTCTGTTTGCTGTTAGGTTGGTTGTCCTCATCGTTGTCTCTTTTGGCTTGCTTCGTTTTTCGTTGCTGTGTTTCCCGTTTTTCTGTCTCCCTTTTTTTCTTTTTTTACAGGGGATGGTGGCTTTTATAGCCACCACCAGTGATGGCTTCGGACTGGTCCCAAATGGCGACCCTAGGTGAGTCACCATAGCTATGGTGGTGACTCACCATAGAGCCCGACCTGTGGAAGGGCAGCTGGCCTTCTAGAAAGCTCAGCGAGGCTTGAGGCATGGTAGCAGTAGCGTCAGCAAGGCGGTTGGACGTGGAGGCGGTGTCGCGTGGTCCCTAGGGTTATCATAACCCTAGGGTTACTTCTGGAAGCATCAGGACCGTTAGATCGGTCAGATCCAACGGCTGTGAATTGATGGCGGCTGGGAGCAGATGAGATGATATAAACCCTGTATCATTAGGGTTAGGCTTGGGCCTGGACCGTTTTGGGCCATCTGGGTTTTGTAAAATGGACCAGAGTTGGGCCTTGTAATATTTATTAAATAGTAATAATAATATATAATATATAATAAAACAATAATTTTTAATAATAATAATAAATGAATGAAAAAATTAGTGTTTACAGCTGCCCCTCTTTGCTCATTCTTGTGTTTAACAAGAATAGAGCAAATAAAAAAGAAAATAATTTTTTTCATTTGGCTTCTTTGTAAGATGGAAATGTTGAAAAATCATGCACTGAAGGGCTTACAGATGATCCAAAGGTTTTGAAAACATCAAAAATCTCCCGAAGGCCTTTTAAAAACATCATGCACTGAAGGGCTTACAGATGGCCCTGAGGTTTTAAGATCAAAAAGCTCCCGAAGGCCTTTTGAAAACATCATGCACTGTAGGTCTTACAGATGACCCTGAGACTTTAAGATCAAAAAGCTCCTGAAGGCTTTTTGAAAACATCATGCACTGTAGGTCTTACAGATGACCCTGAATCTTTAAGATAAAAAAAACTCCCGAAGGCTTTTTGAAAACATCATGCACTGTAGGTCTTACAGACCCTGAGGCTTTAAGATCAAAAAGCTCCCGAAGGCTTTTGAAAACATAATGCACTGTAGGTCTTACAGATGACCCTAAAGCTTTAAGATCAAAAAAGCTCCCAAAGGCTTTTTGAAAACATCATGCACTATAGTCTTACAGATGACCCTGAGGCTTTAAGATCAAAAAGATCCCGAAGGCTTTTTAAAAACATCATGCCTGTAGGTCTTACATGACCCTGAGGCTTTAAGATCAAAAGCTCCCGAAGTTTTTTTTGAAAACATCCTGCACTGCAGGTCTTATGGATGTTGGAAATAGTTTACTAAGTAAAAAACTACATTTTTTCTTACTTTTCAACAATTTCATTTTTAGAAAAGATTAAATGAAAAAATTTGAAAAATATTTTTTTCATTGAAATAACTTGTTGATTGGGTAACATGACCCAAAATAATACTTCTTTTGTGGATTTTGTCCATCTATTCTTCAGATGTTTGCGTGATTCCCATATTTGAGGATTTGAATTCTACATTCTTATTGTAAGGTATTGTTCATCATGAATCTTCTTTTCATATGAAATCTGCAAAACCATATGTTTGAATGCAGTTAAATGTAGCAATGTAATGTATTTTAGTTATGCAAATGATGTTCTTATGAATGCATGAATGTTTAACAATCTTCATTTGACTTCAAAGTGGTGAACTTGGTCTTCCTACACTTGATCATTTATTGCCAGGGTTACCTTTGGATATCAGTGTAGCAACTTATGTTATATTTCTGAAGAACCATTTGATCAACTTATATCTTTGTGTCTTCTTTGTCTCATGAAAGTATCAGAAGAAATGTTTCATTTATGGAACTCTTGCAGTAGTCAGAACTATGACCTTGATGCCCTATTTTGTCTTTGATAACACCGGCTTTCTTAGTCTGGACTTGTGTAAAATCCAATAAAGCTTTTATCTTTGAAAAGAGAATCTATCATCTTTGAAGAATGTAGATGTAGATATGCCTGACTCAGAAGGGATTAATTAGGAGAGTAGAGTCTGTTCTGATTTGACTCTTGAAACATATCACAAGGTGGATTTATCCTAATTCCTTTCATGTCTCCATATCTAATTGGATCTCGAACAAAGCCATTTAGACCATATCATGTTGAGATGTTTAACAACAATATATTGTTCAATATTAGTTGGCTCCACTTCTGTAAAAAGAAATCTTCATCATATCTCACTTCTAACCTTGGGGTTGATGATGACAGGCTCATCTTGAATCAAAAATGGAACACCATATGATCGCGGTATTGGTTCAACACCATAACTATTTTGTAGAACATTTGACAACACATTCATCCTTTCCTGTGGCTTCTGCTCAGATGTTCGTAAAACATTTGACAACACATTCATCTTTTCTTGTGGCTTTTGCCCAGATATCTGGTCAATGAAGCTCTTTTCATAGTGTTTAAAGCTTTTGTATGATGTCACAAGACCACTTGATAACAAAATCAATAGGAATATAAGTGAGATGTTGGTGTGTTTTCATGACCAAAAAGTTGGTCAAATTCACAAGATATGCTAGTGTCGAATTGAATAAGAGACACTAACTGGTCTTGATATCATCTCGGGCAAGGAAAAAGTGTGATATCAATCACGTTTTCTTCCATAACGAGTGTTGTAGGAAGTAAAAACACATCAACTATATGATCTATGTACAAAAAGAGGTTCATGGAATTCTTGCTGATAAACCAAATAGATGAGAACTCAGTTCACCTCGACTGGCAATGATAACTTCAATAACAACGAGAATAAGAGTAATATACATAAGATAAGCCTCTCTCTTCAATGCCGTCAAGTAAGCGAAAATTGTTGTGTAAAACAACTTTGTAACCCCAACAGTATGGTTGAAACTAACTGCCAAGAATCTCAAAGAAATATTTCCAATCATCACTGACACACAAGACCAAATTGAAAGTTGAGATCTTGAGAAACTGAACCCTGGATCGAATAGTCTGCCTGGGACCATTTTTATCCATACAACCGTGGTGTAGCTTAACAAAGAACGTGTTGTCATGTGACACATGGTTTAAGAAGATTGGGTATTTGAAACCTTACTTCCTGAGTAGATATTTGTTCATAACAGGACCCTAATGCAACTGCCTGATGAATGAAGCAATTATGTATAGTCAGCTCGACTGTCACTGTTTCACCATTTTCATTCTTCATATCTTTCTGTCTTATTGGAAATACTTTCTCAAATCAATGATCTTGAACACATGATGATGTGGGCCTTCAATATGCCCCAACATTGGCTGATACAAGCGTTCAAAATGTGTCAATATTCCTGATTATGATTGAAATGGGCTTTGATGCTTCATCATTTGCTTCTTGTTAATTTGATCCTTCAAAATGTCCCACATGGATCTGTCTGAAGTAACCTTTAAAATACCCCAACATTTGTTGATATAGATGTTAAAAGTGTCAATATTCCTGATTATGATTGAAATGGGCTTTCAGCATGCTCCATCATTTGCTTCTTGTTAATCTGAGCCTTAAAAATGCCCCACATGGATCTATCTGAAGTAACCTTTAAAATGCCCCAACATTTGCTGATACAAATGTTAAAAGTGTCAATATTCCTGATTATGATTGAAATGGGCTTTCAGCATGCTCCATTATTTGCTTCTTGTTAATCTGACCCTTCAAAATGCCCCACATGGATCTGTCTGAAGTAACCTTTAAAATGCTCCAACATTTGCTGATACAGATGTTAAAAGTGTGCTCAACATTACTTATTGCTGAGATGAGCCTCCAATAATGCCCAAATATTCATATTACTATGAGCCTTCAAAATGCCCTACCATTCTATTTCTGGTTGACATGGGCTTTCAAGATGTCTTGGATGGATCTGTCTGAATTGGGCCTTCAAAATGACACACATTCTAAATTATAAGGATTGCTCTCAACATCTGTTTGACTTGAATATCATGATCCTGACAAGGTCCAATTTTGACAATGCACTATGGTGGGTACTTATGGCTTTATTCGTACCCCAAATATGTTTTCTCATTCTGGTGCCACTAAACAACATTTGTCATGCAACCTGAGGAATTCTCTTCATGTTATCACGAACTTAAGAAATAATCAATCATTCTGACAGAAATATCTGAGATATGTGCCTTTTCTAAATGAGGTGTACATTTTCTGGATCTAGAGGGTCTAGTCGGACAGAGCGGTATAAGTCGGTTGGTAATTCATTACAGGTCGACACAGTGATCCTTGTTTTCAGTGAAGGTTATTTCTGGAATATACTTTTCCATGCAACATGTTGATTCTGATAACTACTCATCTGATTATGAAGCGATCTTTCAAGATGATTTCATAGATATTGATAGTTCTTCTGATACCGAGGAAATCCTGAATTCTGATTCTGATGAGGAGAATAAACTGTTATACTTGAAAAAAATGGCATACTCAGAGGCTGAGGCTTTAATAGCCATGGAGAGATGTCGTCTGGATTCATCAATTGCTGAGTTGACAGATTTTATATGTGTTGCTCAAATGGCTAAGGTTGCTGACACACTTCTACCGGTAGAAGATAGGAAGCCATTATGCAATGACCCCAATTATAAGAAAGGTGAAACTCAGGCTATGATTTTTGAAAAAGAAGAAGTAGAGGAAGCTTGAAAAAAGCTTCCTAATGAAGATAATTATGCAGTTCATCTTCCAAATCTAATGATTGGTTTTGGGGTTCATACCAAACCATATCAGATAACTCAAAGAATACTTCCATAATATGTTATGGGGCCTCTTTATTTCTACTACGAGAACATGACACTTGCTTCAGTTGGTGTTTGGACCTAAATGTCACAATACTTATACGATTAGACTAGAATATATAGATTCAAATTATTTTTGTGCTGTTGCACGGAAAAGGGGTTATATTCATGATCTGTCAATTGAGATCAGATTTCCTCTTATTCCGCTTCCTCTACGCACCATACATGATGCTTTTCCATTGACAAAAAAAATTATGGCCTTCTTGGAATCCAATAATAAAGTTGAACTGTTTACAAACATGTACAAGAAGTGCTAAATTGACAGAAAGGATCCGTAAGGCTCTTGAAGCTTATGACGATGAGCCACCTTCAAGTGTCCAGAAGTATGTTCTTGATGAGTGCCGAAAATAAAATCTGGTTTGGGTTGGAAGGAATAAAGTTGTTCCACTTGAACCTGATGAGGTGAAAATGCTTCTAGGTTTCCCTAAAAACCATACACAATGAGGAGGATTTGCTAGAGACATGTTCCCCGGTGGTATCAATGTCCTATCTATTTTCTCTGGGATCAGTGATACAGAGGTTGCCTTCTACTATTTTGGCATACCTTTGAAAACAGATGCGCAAGAACTGAATGTTGATTGGTTGGAGCAATTAATGAGTAGATTTGGCGAATTCAACCTTGTTGTCAGTGGCATCCAATGTAACAACCTTACCGGAACAAATAAACATCACCGGGATGAAATCAAGGATTTTGTTGGTGCCTTTTCTTGCATTGATTGCTAAAGTGTTTGCCTCTTCTACTGCTTCAAGATACATACCTCCATATCCTACTCTTCCCAAACCATGGGAAAGTTTGGTTGATAGTAAAACTGGTTATCTTTACTTTTGGAATTCTGTCATCAATGTTACCCAATATGAAAGGCCTACAAGGGTAGAATCAGTTCCAATGTCTTACTCTGTGCATATAAGCTCTTAATTTCAAGTTCATCAATCTTCTGAAGGACAATATGGATATAATCTTGACAAAGAAAATGATCGACATGGAAGAAGCATCCATGATATCAAGACTTGAGCCAGTATCACGGTATAACCAGAGTGCAGGTGTTGATTGTTCATTCCCATAACACACTTAATGGGATTTATAGATCTGTGATGTAATCTTCTAGAGAACATGGATTGATGGCTGAGGAAAATAATTTGTCTGGTGATGCTTATCGCCCTCATCATGAGATAAGTGATAATCTTTCTTGATGAATTGCTAATAATGTCACAGGAGAGCGTCACAAGTTCAATTCTCCGGATTTTCTGGACTCTCAGACCCCTTGACTTCAAGAATGTGAAATGCTTCATCTTTTTGGCATCAATTTCTTTTTCTACAATAGAAGTAGAATAGGCAACAATTTACTTTAAGGACCTTCCTCATTTGAGATTGTCCTGTTTGATTTTTTTTTCTCATTTCTTTATTGAAGAATGACAGAATTTTGTAAAGTATTTCCCTTTACATGTTCACAATAGAATTAAATCATAAGACATGAAATTAATGAATATCAAATAAATCAACTACTCTTTTAAATCATTCAAAAATCATAGTCCTATGGCAAGTGTCAAAATTATTGACTGATTTAAGGTGTAGGTTGATTCTGGTAAAGTAAGGTCTCTCAGGTTAGTCCAACATATATGTCTCTTTGGGTTTCCATTAATTTGAAGAAATGATTGTTATGCTTATCTGGTAGAGATACTTCTCGTTGTTATGCTCATCTCGTAGAGACACTTATTGTTTCCAGACTCTCAGGAACGTCTTTGGGATGTGTGGTGCTTCATTAAGAGCTTAAGATCATCTCTTATGTCGTTGTTGCACCATTCAATATTCGTGTCGCCTTTAAAGGTTTTCAACTCAAATTCTCCTTTGGTTTCAAGATGTTATTCAAAATTTACATCTTGAACCCCTCTTTTATTATTTTTCATATCATGCATTAAAGATTTTAAAAACCAATTTTTACAAATAAAAATCAATCTTGAGAGGCGGAATGAATTCTGAAGATATTCTCTTTTAATTAGATGCCTTCAATCTTACTTTGCTTGACTTGGATCTGTTTTGCTGGGGATTTTTCCATAAGATTCATTCATCTCAGTATTTCTTGTGCTTCTTGTTGAATATGAATCTTTGAACTAATTGTACTTGATCAATCTTGTAACTTGAGGCTCTATGAGTCGCTTATTTTGATTTAATTTTTTTCGTTTTTCCATTTTTTTCTTTTTTTTCTTCTTCAAGTATAATATTTCTTGACAGAATCTGAGTTTATTTGGTTTCTCAGAACTTTCCCATCCATTTCTGCCAAAATCATTGCTTTTCTGGAAAAGGCCCATTTTTTTACAACATATGACCCTTTCTAATTAGGCATCCATTTCCCATAGAAATCTTTATGTATAGGCAAGATTTTTTTAAACACTAGATCACCCTCTTGGAACTCTCTCGGATGTACTTTCTTGTTGTGATCTTTCATCATCTGTTTCTGATGCATCTGCCCATGGTAAATAGCTTTCAATCTCTTCTCATCAATAAGGTTTAATTGATCAAATCGAGCTTGGATCCCTTTAGCCTCCTCCAATTTTAGCTCCTTCAAGATACAAAGTGATGGGCTCTCAAATTGGTAATACTGAACAATAAGGTGTTGCCTAGTAATGTTCAAACAGTATTTCGACATGTATATAAGGCAAAAGGTAGCTTCTCGTGCCAATCCTTGTAAATTTCAGTGATCTTTGTAATGATCCTCTTAATGTTCTTATTTGATCCTTCAACTGCCCCATTCATCTTTTGGCGATATGTCACTGAGTTTGTATGCTTGATCGCAAAGTTCAGTCATCTCATATATATAAGTCTTTGTAAAAAGAGGTATCTCCAGGGGAATGAATATCCAAGATTAACTTTATTTACATGAAAACAATGTAATTAATGCATGATATATTTATTTAAATCAATCCTTTTTTTCTTCTTCTTTGAGTATGCCCCAATCACTCGAAATTATCTTCGATAAGTTGGTCCATAATGCCTCATCTCATCTATTCTTGCAGGAAGATTCACGGATAATTGAAAGTTTGGTTCTTTTGAGGTCATTTGGTTTATGATGGTTTTATATTTGGAAGGACAAATGTGTGACTTTTGAAGTCGTATATGTGATGGAAGATAGTATCATAAACCAATCAACTCTACCTAAGAAGGTAAACATCTAGAGTTGTTGTCTCAAAAACAGGTAGAGACATTTCTTCAGAATCTCAGATAAATGTAGTGTCAGGATTTGGTTTTGTAGGGATCAAGTAATTGGCGTTGGATGGGATATGGAAAGATATAATTTTATCATTTGCCAAAGATCTTTAACTCTTGAAAAATTAAAAGAATATTTAATCTACTTGATACTAAAAAATTTCAAAATTAAAATTTGATTCCTTTCTCATAACCATAAAAGCAACATAAATTTATTTATTGCACAAAAGCAGAAAAATGAACAAAAGACAAGTTTAAACAAGATGCTGAAAATGAAAGGTACTACAGTGGTAGATAAAAACTTCCACTTGTTTATTCATCATTACTTCTCTAATGTTGGGTGTGTGCTTGGTCCGGGATTTTCATCCTTATTTGCCCCCCATTTCTTGATCATTTCTTATTTCAAGACTCCTTTGTCAACAAGCATCTTTATTTCTTTTAACAATAGCATACAATTGCCCGTGGAATGCCCAAATACCCCCAAGTGGAAATCACAAACACTACCTTCATCATAACTATGAGCAGAAGGGTTTGGTGGCATTTTCATTGGTCTTGGTGTGATGTATTGACCCTTAATCAAATGAGGGTATAAGTCTGAAATGGAAGTTTGGAACACTTCCAAAGTATTTCTTGATCGTGTGACTTTCTTTGGTCGATCCGAACAACTACTTGCTCTTTTTCTTTTGCAATTGCGGGGACTATGGATGCTACATTCATTCACATCATCAGCTTTCACTTTCTGATCCTTCGGGCTCTTGGATGTGTCTTTTGAGTTTTCTTCGCTGATTATATTCTCAATTAATTCTCCACTTGTCACAAGATTCTCGAATTCTTTCATCGGATTTGTCTGCATTAACTCGAAGAAAGGAGCGGGAAGGGAATCACGAAACATACGTGATATATCTTTTTCTAACATGAGAGGTTGAACTTGTGCTGCCACTCCTCTCCATCTTAAGGCATATTCTTGAAACCTTTCATTGGCTTTCTTCTTTACTCCTTGAAGATTCATACGTGTTGGAGACAAGCCTTTAACATACCGATATTATCCCAAAAATACATCAGCTAAATCAACCCATCTCTTGATCTGTTCTTGGGTCAACTGATTGTACCATACTACTGTTGGGCCAATGAGGCTATCATGGAAGGAGTGAATTAACAGATCATCAGAACTTAAATATCATTCCATTTTTCTGCAAATTATTCTGAGGTGGATTAGGGGACAACTGGTGCCGTTGTATTTCTCAAAATCTGTCATTTTGAATTCATGGGGAATAACTAAGTCTGGAACTAAGCTGAGCTCTCTTGCTACTAATTCTTTGTGGGAGGCATTAACACATTTCATATTTCTGATTGCTTCATCCATCCTCTTGAATCTCTCCTCATATTGTGAATAACTAATGAGGCTATTCTTTGGGTTCGACTGGGATGTCCCAGGGTATGTTATCATTCTTGACTCTTCAATCTGATAACATGGGTGCTCTTTATCAATTATCTCTTCTTTATCAGATGTCATCCCCTGAATAATTTGACTTGATCCCTTTGGTACTGAATCTGATGCTTTTTTCCTTGTATCCTGAGGTAACCTTGTCAATTATTCTGGCCACTGATCTTGTAGTCCCTCACAAGATTGCTCCATTGTTTTCATGATGATGATACAGTAATATGAATAAATGATCTCGTTTTACTGTTACAGAAACCTTTCATGAATTATTTACATGTTTTTATAATTAATGTATATAACAATACTTAAATAAAACTATAATGTAAATGCGAAAATGCATAAATGCAAAAAATAAGAATGCAAACTGTGCAATGCAAAAGCAAACATAAAAGTATGAATACAAAATGAAAATGCAAATATGTGAAATGCAAATGCATGTATGAAAAGGTGTTACTCAAGAGTGATCATCTTAGAATAGATTTCATTGAACACAAAAGTTTCTTTGCATCAAACAAAACTTTTACATGTAGGGGACAACTTTTAATCCTAGCTTCAACAAAACTTTACATATAGGGGATAATTTTCCCTCCTAACTTCTCTAAAGCCAAGTTAGTCTATCATCTTATGGGCCATATTGCTTGTTTGGACTGCAACTTCTTCCATGACATTCTCTTTTTCCTTCATCTTCTTGTGTCAATTCTCAGAGTTGCTCATTTTTCCTTGTAAGAGAAGTTTTTGGACAAGATCTTCATATATGTTGCAGTTCTTTTTCAGTTTGGTGAGCCCTGTTATCCACTCTTCTGGGGTGTTTCCTATGCCAGCATTTTGAAAGGCTTGACTGACCTTCTGGAAATCTTCATGCATGGTTTCCATTTTGGTGCTCAATTTATCGTTTTCAATCTTTAAATGACGTATTTGAGCATCAGACCTCAGCAAATCTTCCTTTTTCTGGGTGCCCTTACTAATATTCTTACCTTTGAATATTTTTGGTATTAATCTAGCAGGACCTTCAGTTACCAAACTAGGTCGATCATTTATCATAAATTGTAAGGTTCCATGATCCAAAAGACTTTGGACTCGACGTTTGAAGGCAAGACAATTCTCGATGGAATATCCTTGAGCTTCAATATGATATTCACAATAAACGTTGATGTCATACCAATTCGGATACGGAGGTTGAAATGGTTTTATGTAGTAGGGAACCACGTCTCATGCTTCAAGTAGCTTATCATATAACTCTTTATATGATATAGAGATAACATCAAAATGAGAACCACCTTTTATCTTGGATTGAACCTGAGTTTTAGACGTCGGGATCAGACTAAACTTTGACGATTATATTACATGATTTCTTCTCATCTCTGGGAGCTTTTACGGTTGTCACCATTTCTTTGGTATCTCCAGACAATTTTTGAATACGAATGATGATTGTCTGTAATTTCTCAAATTGGTTAAGATCCGAAGTTTCTTCTATATCTGAGATTGGAGGTTTACGTTCATTGAGCTCTCTCTCTTTTTGTGCAGGAGTCTCTTTTGCTTTGGCCAAAATAGATATTCTACCATCATCTTGGACATCTGCTCTCTTATTTCTTGTATCTCTTTTGGCTATTCAATGGGCATACAATCTTTGGGTGCATAGCTCTCCTCTATCCTCGGAATTCCCTCATAATGCCATTCCATGGTTGCGTCAGATTTTGTTCGATCATAAAACGTTTTGTCCATTTATGAAGTCTTTCCAATTTGATGAACAGTCTTTCAAGTCAATAACTTTTGGTTATGCCATGATCATGTAATGCAATCAAGTTAGAACAAAACAAAATGTATAAAAATAAAAATGAGAAAGGAAAAAATAAATTGGTTAGTACCAATTAATGGAAAGAAAAGATCCTATCTATCGGAGTATAAATCCTAACCTCATGTTTTCTAGTTCCATGCTTTGTTTAGAAAAATTAACCTAACTGCATGATTTCTAGTTCACAGGCATTTATTTAGAAAAGAATGAAATCAAATAAATTAAAAGCTAGAGCTTATTTCTCCTTTGTGTACATCTATAGACAGGGTTTTATTATTGTCTTAGATCAGTAGTATTTCTAGCGTTTATTATATGCAGGGTTTTAATTCTAGGAGTAAAGGTACTTGAACTGTCCTTGTTGATGCCCCCTTGGGCTACCAACCCTCAATCCTAATCCACTACAGATTTAAATGGATCGAGTTCAATTCGAGAAGACACATTTCTCTATGTCTGACACGGAGAATAAATTCTCACGAAGACGTCGCTTTCACTCCCACTTAAAAGGGACAAATATCAATTATATAGATTATGTTTATGCAATGCAAATGTTGTGTGTGAGGAGAAATGTTCAAACATCTAACAAACAAATAAATAATGAATTTAATACTTGAAAATAAAATAAAAATATTAAAAAAATAATATACATATAAATATTATGAAAATAATAAGTATATATAAAAATTTTGAAAAGAAAGAATTATAAATTAAATATATGAATTTTTAATTTCTAATTAATAGAGACAATTTATAATTGATTTTAAAGCTTTACCAGGTCCCCAGTGGAGTCGCCAAGCTGTCGTAACAGGTTTTCACCCGGGCACAAAAATTTTCTTGGCGGGAAAAGTGATGTGAATAAATGGTTTTTAAAATGTTTTGGGAATCACCATCAGACTTTTGGGTCAGGTAGGTTGAATACCTAAAAATTATCTTTTAAAATTTTTTTTAAGAAAACATCAGTTAAAAGATAAACTGGTCTGCGATTTAACCAAAAATTCGTTCTTTTTAATAATAAAAAGGGATTCATGGTCGGTTACGTTTAGGAAAGGATTAGCACCCCTATAACGCCCAAAATTGGTACTCATTAATTATAAATTGTCTCTATTATTGGAAATTTAAAAATTGAAAATATATTTAATTCATAATCTTATTATTTCAAATTTATTTAGAAAGATATTATATATATTATTTATTTATATTTAAATAAGATATTTGTTTACTTAGAAATATCAGAAAAGGACTTCTAGGTGCTTTAAGACATCACATTTCTTAATATTTAAAAATAAATAAATATTAGTAAAACATTTTTCTAAAATTAATTAAAATAAATTAATATATAATTTATAAAAAAATAGGATATTTATTTATTTAAGAATATTAGAAAAAGACTTCTAGGTGCTTTAAGACATTCCATTTCTTAATATTAAAAAATAAATAAATATTAAAATATAATTATTTTTCTTAAAAGTAATTTATATGATTTTATAAATAGAATTTTTATTTAATATATATATATATATAATATAAAAATAAGTAAATAAATATTATTTATTATATATATTTATATGACTAAATAAATATTATTTATTATATATATTTATATGACTACATAATAATAATAAAATAATAATGAAAATAATAATTTAAACATATTGGAATAAAAAAAGATAATAATAAAATGCAAATAAATACTAATTAAATAAAATTAAATATAACTACTAGTAGTGTAATTAACCCTTAATTATTAATAGGTGATTAAAATAAATATTAATTAAATTATGAGGTACTAAATAAGATATTTAACCTAAAACATATATAATCAGGCCAGGGATTAAATTATAATAAATAACAATTTGAATACCAAATTAAAAGTTCAGAATTTAGTTTATATGACTAAAATATATATAAATAAAATTAGAAAACTGAATCAGAATACTTATAAATTTGATTTACTGACTAAAATATAACATATTTAAATTAAATACCTTAATTTGTAATTAGCTATTTAAAATTTTAGTGGCTAAACATGTTATTTTACCTATTATTAATTTAGGGACTAAAATAAAATTATATAAAATTTGGACATCAAATTAAATTAAATTAAAACATGCAATTCGGGGTTAAAATATTAAATATTAAAATTAGAGGACTATATCTGTTATTTACCATAAATATATATTTAATAATAATGATTAAATTATAAAATAAATAAAATTAAAAAACCGAATTTAAATGATTATAAATTGATTTTAATGACTATAATGAAAAGTTGTAAACCAGAAGGGACCACATGTATTTATGGATTCCCAAAATTATAGATACACCCCTCCCCAAAACGACGTCGTTTGGATAAGGGTATATAAACCCTTAAACCGGCCTCTTTGGGCCATCCTTCTTCATTTTTTATTTTTTTCATTCTCTCTCTAAATGAGAGAGATGAAAACTCTCTGCACTCTCTCTTCATTTCCCGCACCGGAGAGAAACTAGTCCCGGCCGGCTACCGCTGTCGGCCACCATCGACGGTGGCCAGAATTTATAAAAATACCCCCAAAATGTAGGTCTAAACGTCCTAAAGCCCGATCTAAGGTTATTTTAACCTAAAACCCCATAATACGTAGTAAATCTACAATTTTCACCTTCGCGTTTCGGTTATCCAGCGATGAGAGTGAAGGCTTTGATTGTCGCGTCTATCGATAAGCTTCTCTCCTTTTCTTTTCGTTTTTTTTTTGTCTGCTCTATGGTTTCTGTTTGCTATGTATGGTTGGTTGTCCTCATCGTTGTCTCTGTTGTCTCTTTTGGCTTGCTGTCGTGTTTCGTTGTTGTGTTGGTTCCCATTTTCTTCTTTTTTTCTTTTTTTTTTGCAGGGGATGGTGGCTTTTATAGCCATCACAGGTGTTGGCTTCGGACTGGTCCCAAATGGCGACCCTAGGTGAGTCACCATAGCTATGGTGGTGACTCACTATAGAGCCCGACGTGTGGAGAGGCATATGGCCTTCTGGAAAGCACAACGAGGCTTGAGGCGTGGCAGTAGCAGCGTCAGTAAGGCGGCTGGACGTTGAGGCGGCACCGCGTGGTCCCTAGGGTTATTATAACCCTAGGGTTACTTCTGGAAGCATCAGGACCGTTAGATCATGGCCAGATCCAACGGCTGTAAATTGACGGCGGCTGAGAGCAGATGAGAAGATACAAACCCTGTATCATTAGGGTTAGGCTTGGGCCTGGACCGCTTTGGGCCATCCGGGTTTTGTAAAATGGGCCAAAGTTGGGCCTTGTAATATTTATTAAATAATAGTAATAATAATATATAATATATAATAATAATGATAATTTTAATAATAATAATAAAATAAAATGAAAAAATTAGTGTTTACAGAAGTCATATGTAGATCAATGACGAAAGGATATTGAGTTTGAGGTTGGGGATCAAGTTTTTCTCAAGGTGTCTCTATGGAAGAAAGTGTTGAGATTTGGACGTAAGGGTAAACTGAGCCCGAGATTTATTGGGTCATATTGTATTCTAAAGAAAGTCAGACCTGTTTGCTTATCAGCTTGAGGTTCCTCGCCAACTCAATCGCATTCATGATGTTTTTCATGTCTCCATGTTGAGGCGATATCATCCAAATCCAGGTCGCATCATTCAGATTGAGGAGGTAGAGTTGAGACCTGATTTGTCTTAGAGGAGGAACCCGTTTAGATTTTAGATCGGGATGAGAGAGTTCTTCGGAATAGGCATATTCCGATGGTCAAAGTTCAATGGAGTAATCGTGGCTCCTCAGAAGCTACTTGGGAGACATTGAAGTTAATGGAGGCTCAATTTTTGCATCTGTTTACATCAGGTAAATTTCGAGGATGAAATTTCTTTTAGGGAAAGAGAGTTGTCATACCCCAAAATGGGGCCTAAAATTCTCTTAAAAGTTTTTCGAGGACTAAATTGAATTTTGATTTAATTTGGGGACCAAAGTGAAATTTTGATTAAATTAGAATCCAAATTCAGAAAGTAACTAAATATAGAGGACATATGGAATGATTTTACCATTTTTAGGGTTTATATAACCCCAAAATCAAGGAAAATTTAAGTTTATTTTTTTCTCTCTCCAAAATTTTCCTCTTTTAGAAATAAATCTTTGATCATTTATTCGTCGCCGACCGTTGCTCCGTTTTCAACACCTCCTGCACCATCGTGTTCCTTGCATCGTCCCGAGTCTATCGATGTCATTCTTTTCTTCGTTGTCGCCTACGTGTGAGGAGGTGAGGAAGATAAAGTTTCTGATGTTTCAAAATTGAGCTCTCTACCATTCACCGTTGTGAATCAAACTTGGTAAATGTCTAAAACCCCCTTAAAATACACTTAGGATTTTTTTTTAGAATTTCCCGACCCCCGTAGGCCATGGACGCACCCCAACGTGCCACCCCTACACATGAGGAAAGTCCATCGCTAGGTGAACTGCTTGGAAATAGGTTGATCTGACCCGACCCACTGATTCAATCCACTAACCCATGTCTGACCTGTCCGCCCGACCCGATTCGTCATGAACCGTTGACCGTTGACTTTGACCCAAAAAGTCAAAATTTTCAAAAAAGTCATATGTTATGCTTTTTGACATCTTGAGTCCGATTCCGAAGTTCGTTCTGCCAAATTCTGTCCCGAAAGCCCTGAATTAAGCATGCTAAATCGAAAATGCTTAGTATTTTTAGCATTTTTGCTTATTTATTTGAGATTTGGTTATGTAATTGATCCAAGAAAATACTTTTATGAAGGTACTCGCGTTTCAATTGACCGAGGTTCAGTTTGATCCGGTGTTTCCCGTCCATCAGATCCGCTCTATCTATGTTCTACGAGAGTTACCCGTATGTTTCCATAAATTATTTAAGTAAAGGTTAATATTATTCATATTAGGCTTTCGATATAGATTTTATGATTCGTAGGATCTAGCGCTACCGCTGATCGTGATCGACAGACTCAGTAGTAGACTTCCCTATCAGACTACTTAGACTGATACAAGTGTGTTTCCTGTTGGTGTTACATTATTGTTTTCAACTATCTGTCTAAATTGTTTTAGATTTCTAATAATACTAAATATTTTTCATACATAATACTTGATTTTATGATATCTGATTTACTGTATATTCCTGATATGATCTCTGGATTACCGTATTTTTATATATGATTTCTGAAAATGGAATATTTTCATTGTAACACCCCCAACCCGTACCCGACCCGGATACGAGTCTGATGTCACATTAACTTTTTAAAACAATATCCTTACAAAATAACAGATCATTTGAACTTATATTAAGAAAATACAATAATATATATTTGAATTATGTTCGTTATAACAAATTTAAGAAAAGAAACGTTTTTATGAATAGTATTATACGGTATGAACAGTTCCGTGAACAGTACCGAATGCTAAAATTTTCCAGAATGCTACAGTGGTATCGATACCCTGCTACAGTGTACCGATACCCTTGCTACAATAATTTTGGTCAACATGTATAAAGCTCATAAAAATTTAAACTTTCGTTACTAAACAGTTACCATTTACTTAAATACGTTTAAAACATTACAAATCTCAATCATATGATTTTACAAAACCAATTAAAACATATAGGATTCAAACCTTTATTTATTGCCAACCACAATTAGTATTACAAAATACAGACTATTTTTTTTTCTGATCTTATCTTTGGAAAGGAGAACTGACATGTCTTGCTTAACTTTTATCATTCTTCCACTTCTCGGAACCTACGCGTGAAAATATCACACGCTAAGTCGTTGACTTAGTGAGGCATATAAAACATATAATAAAACCATAGAACATTTCACATAACAAAATGCATACATGCATATATATACCATCATTATCAACATCAACCTCATTATCATTAACCCATTTATCATATGATTTTGTACCTATCACTTCAGTATATAATGTAGCTCATATATCATTTCACAAAGAAACACACATAAAATCATATAATAATACAACCACTTTTGATATCTTTTATAGGCCCATGTACATTACTGAGAACTTAAGATATTCGAGTACATTGAGGTTGTGCACTTATGCTGTCACCACAGATCGTATAAGTCCCACTGAGTGGCATATGAAATTTGTCCCGAAGGACCTATGTATTTATCCCGAAGGACCTATGTATTTGTCCCGAAGGACCTCTATATATTGTATATGTCCTGAAGGACCTCTGTATACTATATATGTCCCGAAGGACCGCGTAGACCCTCGACTCTTGGCATGCCAACTATACCTATAGCTCTCGTATCATATAACATGAACATTTTTCTTATGCTTCATATATTCATGTACTCATATCATTTCTTCTATCACATATCACATGTGCATATGATCATCCATTTCATATCATATAACATATGTCCTTTGTATACGTTCCCATATCATCTATCATATAGCTTATATCATTTCTCATGTGTTCATGTAAACACGTATGTCATATCTTATTAATTATATATTATTTCCATATATTCACTTATATTGAATTCACGTATCTTCTATTACATGTTCCTATAATCACTTATGAAATCATGTATTCAAATATTCATGTATAACGTTATGCATGCATCACAAATCAAATAATATTTTAGGAGTCACTTCTTACCATAGTAACTACGTCACTGGCTCGTCGCAAGTCAATGTTGATTCAATAACATAAATACAAATTAAATTGAACTCACCTTAGCATTGCTTACTTTGAGTCGATCTTAATTCTTTGATCGTTCCAGAATGAAATTACGTTTAATATCTACATAGCATACATGGATCCATATCAGTATTCTAATTGATATACTATAAATGTTCATTCCTTAGACTAAAAGAAAGGTTGATTTCATCTCTTGTTTAAAGTAGGTATCGGTACCCTCTATAGGGTATCGATACACCCTTAACTGAGGTATTGGTACCCTTCCTAGGGTATCGATACCCCTATTGAAATCTGTAAAATTTGCCCATAATTTACTGTTTAAACCCAAAATTTCAGCAATACTCATCTAAATCTTCCATTTTAAGCTCCTATCATGCCATAAAACTCAAATACCTTTACTAACATCAACTTATATCCATATAAACCATCATTATCTTCCATATCTCATCATGATTCTCAAAATTAAGAATCTTACTAAACTTTCAACTTTGTTATAAATCCTTTCTAACTTCATAAATCTCTTATTCTTATAAAGGACAAGTTAAATTTCATCTCAAAGTTCCTTTATTAGCTCTTTTTCAAAAGTTCATTTAGAAACCCATTCTCTTTAATCCTTCATAACTTTTTCATCTTTTGATTTTAAGATGTTTTAAGCTTTCCTTAAGCTTAAGTATCACCTAAGGATCAAAACCCATACTTAACATCAATAAACAATCAAGAAATCAGAAAACTCACATTTGCTCCCTTGGTTCACGGTGGAGAAGAAGAAAACAAGAAGAAGAAGATAACTCCCCCCACGTAATTCATTCATATAAAGGGAAAAAATCATTTTGCCCTTTAATTCCTTTGATAATTACTAACAACTTTCAGGAAATATTTCCAAATAAATCATTGAACTATTCAACTATTCTACTTTAATCACCAAATTCTAAAATTTTACAATTTAGTCACTAACCCGATATTGAGGATGTTACATTCATGTTTTAATGGATTAAACTATCATTTTCATTCGACTACATACATGCTATTTCTCTCATTGGGGGTTTTATTGGAGGAAGTATCTCAGACTTAGTCTATGACTTGTAAGACCTTACCGCTTTCCATACGCTCATCAGCTTTGTGCTCAGGGTAAGTCCTTACTACAATCTCCGTGGCTTTATGCTCAAGGTAAGTCCTTACTACAACTCCTCTGGTTTGTGCACAGGATAAAACCTTACTGGATGCTTCTCTGCTTTGTGCATAGGGTAAGCCCTTACTGGTATACAGGTGGGTGTATGGTTCTAGGGAACCTACACATTCTGGCGATCGGACGGGGGTAGTGTTCATGTTTTTAAAACATGTTTGATAAACCGATTTTACTGAAATATTTTATCTGTATGTTTTTATACACCGTAAGGAGCAAACTAAGCTTTTTATCTCATTCTATAAATTTTAACATTTTTCAGATAATAGAGACTTGGCATCAAGAGGATCGACCACTCCTACTTTTGTACTACTGTATATCTCTATATGCATTTGTTATACTTTGGTGACACATGTTTTGCTTCCTTCTTGATATATCTGTATTACCAGTATTTTGTTCTGTAAATGTTTCATATGGTTTTCTGATGTATGTATGTATGTATGTATGTATGTATGTATGCATGTATGCATGTATGCATGTATGCATGTATGCATGTATGCATGTATGCATGTATGCATGTATGCATGTATGCATGTATGCATGTATGCATGTATGCATGTATGCATGCATGTATGCATGTATGCATGTATGCATGCATGTATGCATGTATGCATGTATGCATGCATGTATGAATGTATGTATGTATGTATGTATGTATGTATGTATGTATGTATGTATGTATGTATGTATGTATGTATGTATGTATGTATGTATGTACGTATGTACGTATGTACGTATGTACGTATGTACGTATGTACGTATGTACGTATGTACGTATGTACGTATGTACGTATGTGTGTATGTGTGTATGTGTGTATGTGTGTATGTGTGTATGTGTGTATGTGTGTATGTGTGTATGTATGTATGTGTATGTATGTATGTATGTATGTATGTATGTATGTATGTGTGTATGTATGTATGTGTGTATGTGTGTATGTGTGTATGTGTGTATGTGTGTATGTGTGTATGTGTGTATGTGTGTATGTGTGTATGTGTATGTATGTATGTATGTATGTATGTATGTATGTATGTATGTATGTATGTATGTATGTATGTATGTATGTATGTATGTATGTATGTATGTATGTATGTATGTATGTATGTATGTATGTATGTATGTATGTATGTATGTATGTATGTATGTATGTATGTATGTATGTATGTATGTATGTATGTATGTATGTATGTATGTATGTATGTATGTATGTATGTATGTATGTATGTATGTATGTATGTATGTATGTATGTATGTATGTATGAATCCTAATTATGGATAAATTTCATATTATACTGTTATATGGATTTTAACGTTGTTTGAAATATGAAAAGAATTTCTGAATGCGATATGTGACCGCCTAGATTTGGGCAGAACGTCCAGGTCGGGTCTAGGGGGTTACAATATGAGTAAAATGTAATTTTAAAGATTCAAATAACTTGAAAATACATCAAGAAACAAGTTTCTTACCTCATTTTCGTACTTCCTCAGATTGAAATTGAAAAATCAAGGAAAACTAGTCCATGGGAAAGATGATGAAAATCGGGATTTAGGGGGTGATTTCGTGGGGCTCTCAAGGCTAATTCTCGAAAAGGAAAGTAGGATTTGATTATTTGATGTTTGAAAAAAAAACAAGAAAATTGAAGAAACATCATTCAAATATCAGAAAATACTTTTCAGAATTTATTTTTCAGTAATTGTAAATGACTAAATTCAGAGTTCATCGGCCCAGATGGTGGCTATGAAATCTTAGATACAGATTCTTTTCTAAAATCCATCAGTAAACAAAACTACGAAGAATATAAATTTAAAAAAAGAAAGGGTAAATTACACATTTAGTATTTAAACTATCAGTTTTAATATATTTTAATACTTAAACTTTTAATTTTTTCAATATTATACTTAATGTTTAGTTTTTGTTTCATTTAAGTACCCATTAAAAACTTAACGTTAAGTTTTGAAAAAAATGAAAGTTTAGGCATTAAAACGGGTCAAAACTGATAGTTTATGTACTAAACATTCAGTTTATAATGATAGGCACTAAAATGAAATAAAACTTAAATGTTAGGTGAAAATTAAAAGTTTATGTACTAAAATAGAACAGAATTGATAGTTCAAGTACTAAATTTAAGTTTATCCAAAAAGAATATATAGCATTTTCTCTCTCCTAACAATTGGATAACTAATATAACTCCTACTTCAACAGATCCAGGTTGCACCTTTCATCAATTATCTCAACATATATAGCATTTTCATCCCCCCCCCCCCCTTTGGTTTACCAAACACAATCGCCGTAATTATCTACTCTAAAAGATTTTCTTACATAAAAAGGATCCTTTCTCCCCTACTTCTCGCGCCCCATCTTACAATTCAATTTCTTTGGGTTCCTAGAATCGAGCTTTTTACTTTTTATTTTTATTAAATATTGTTCGTTGATGGTCATCTAAGTTTGTTTCAGACTAAAGGAAGAGGGTGCTTTTGGTTTGATTCATCAGGTAAATTCACTTCATTCGATTTTTTTCTTTCTTTCTTTTGTTTGTTTTGTTTTTGATTTTATTGGATCTGATTTGTTGCTTGGAAAAACAACCCTTGTCCATTCATTCTTCTTACTTGGTTTGCTTAGCATCCTTCACTTTGTTAATCAAGATTCTAGGTGGTTCTTTTTCTCGAATTTTATTGGTAACCAAACAGAGGATCAGTAAAAGTCTCTGTAATATTTTCCAGCTTTTGTTATTTTCACTGAATCGTTTGCCAGCTATTATAATTATTGCCTTTATTTCTGTACACTGTTATTGTTAGAAAACTCAGAGATGATAAAGTTGCGTTTACGTGATGCACGTAGTTCCTGTTTTTTTTAGTAACTAATGAGTCAAACACGAACACAGCACGTTATTTTGTTGACTGGTTCAATTAGGATGCCTTTTTGAGTGGCAATTGATACTCTTATAGATACGTAGTTATATACTGTAAAATGAATTTCTATTTATCAATTAGTAATTCTAGAAAATTAATTCAATTAACTCTCGTGAATCTGCTACTAATGTCATTGGTCCTAACTCCTAATCTTTTGTCTTACGAGGCAATGATGTATTTAGATTTTATGTGACAAAATCTTCATTGGTTTGAAATAGTCTGAAAAAGCTGTGGTCCACATTCCACAGTATGCAGTTTTTTTCGTTTTTATTTGCAAAGAAAGTTGTAGCACATTTTCTCTTAGCTTTTAGTTTACATGTATGGGGAACCACCCTTTTCCCAGAAAAATCTGTTCTAAAAATTACTTGAACATTTATAATTTAGTTTCAATACGTTTATGGTGACTTTGTTGGATCTACATGCACTGTCAGTCCTGAATTTTAGAATATGAGGATATATTTTGAAATTTGATCAGAAATAATGCAAAATTTTACCCTCTTTCACTTTATATGTAAATTGTCAAGGAAAATTAGATTAGTAATCCATCAAGTTGAAGCCTTGAACTGTCTAACTTAGGGAATAATTGAACTTATATATTTTCATAAATCAGTATGATATATATTTCATGGATTATTTGTTTTCTACACTGAATTTAGTAAATATCTATGATGTTTATTTCATAGATAATTTGTTTTTAGCTTCAGATGGCCTGTCCAATATTCAAGCAGTAATGCTTAATTTCATATTAAGGAGTTCCTTTTAAAAGTATTGACGCATCAGCTGTACATTTTAAAGGAATTCATTATGCCTTAAAAATGCTTGAAAATGTCCAAGTCTTAGTTGGCAAGGAGACGATTTAGCAAAATTGTACACGGAGAGAATGAATAACCATTAATATAATATTTTCTTTTCCCTGGTTGGCTTCTAGTTTCATACTTGTTCTCATTTGTTTTACTTAATATCTCAAGGACAACATGTTTATTTCTTCTAGCCTTATGCTAATATTTACTTCATTTATGGTAGCGAGAGATGGTTGCCTTTGGGAAGAAGTTGAAAGAAAGGCAAATTCAGGAATGGCAAGGGTATGTTTCAAATTTTCGTATTTTGTGTATATTTTCTTCCTACATATTACATGTTTTTATAATTTTCCCCTATATTAAAACTAATCTTTTTGATCTTGCAACTTGCTGCTAGTTGCAGTTTAATATATTCTATTGTGACATTTTTCAATCATTTTAATGTCGTTTTGAATAATTGTTACCTTCTCTGGTAGCATATTGTCAGTGGCGAAGCTAGACACTCTTTTAGGGGACAAAGTGCAGTTTTACCCTTATATTAACTTATAATTTCACATTTTTAAGGGACTAAAGTGCAGCTTTTTATTTTTTTTGGGAGCCAAGGTCACTGCCTGTCCCCAGCTATGCATTTGCCACTATTAATCTTATGTGAACATGAAGAACTTAGATGTTTTGCGCATTGACAGATCTGAATGTTATTAGTGGGGGGACTTCATTTATGATGGTCATCTTTTAATTCTTTGCAGATTTTACATAAACTACAAATTAATGAAGAAGAGAGTAAAACAGTATGCTAATCAAATTGAAGTTGGGACACAAGATCGTCGACATGTTCTCAAGGATTTCTCAAGAATGCTAGATAATCAGGTATTTTGAAACATGAAGTTCAAAGTATCTGCATCTACTTCTCATGGAAACCTAAGACCAAAGGCTTGAATAATAGGGTATATTATGGAACCCACATAAACATACTGATATTCTGCTTTGGAAATCTGATTTATTTTACCCTTACCTTCACTTGCTCCTTCTCCTTCTCCTATTCATGCATTTTTAAGGGTAAACAAGTAGGAACTGAAAGTACAGGGGGATGGAATACAAATATGTTTATGGGATTTTTTTTAATTTCTCCTCTATGTTATTCATCTTTTGATGTTATTTGTTGAATCACATTTTACCACCTTTTTTTGTGTTAAAAAATTTCTTTAAAACAGTTCATATCAGGAATGAGCTGTATAATGTCCTAGGGGAAGAAACATGTCTTCATATAAAGGTTTAATCTAAAGAGAGATTATGATAATAAAGTTTTTGGTGGTCTTATCAGAGAATTTATGCACATTTTTCACTTCATTATGCCTTTGGTTTGTGGCAATTTTCTTTATTTTCATATTTGTTTCTGTATGCTCATTGTGCACCCATTCCCCGTGAATGCTGGTATGGTGTGGCTTCTTGTATGCTCACTAGTCACTACAATAAGCGAGCATGAAAAATGCTTTTCCCATGGTTCATTCTGATGTTTTTCTTATTCCTTTTTGTATCTAAATTTTAGATTGAGAAGATTGTCCTTTTTATATTAGAGCAACAAGGCCAGCTTGCAAGCAGGTTGACAAAGCTTAGAGAACAGCATGATGCACTTGAGGAGCAGCCAGAAATATCCCAAATAACTGAACTTAGAGAGGCTTATAGAACAGTGGGACAAGATCTTTTGAAGCTTCTCTATTTTGTTGAAATGAATGCCATTGGACTGCGAAAGATATTGAAAAAATTTGATAAACGCTTTCGCTATAGATTCACCGATTACTATGTCAAAACTCGTGCTAATCATCCTTATTCTCAGTTGCAACAAGTTTTTAAGCATGTGGTAATGTGTCAAATTCATACAGGCTTTGCTTTTCATTTTAGTCATCTCTATTTCTATCTTAATAAAGATTAGATGGGGTTTTCCAATCCAGCTCTTGCTCAGTTTTTAGATGAGATCGTGAACATGTAATTGTGGGGTACAAGGATGTTGTAGCCAGTACTCGGTATACTTACTTTCCAGTTGTACAATTTACAGGGTTTAGGGGCTGTTGTTGGAGCAATATCTCGTAATCTTCATGAACTCCAGGACCGTGAAGGAAGCTACTTATCAATTTATGATCCTCCTGCTCTTCCTCTCCAGGTTTTTCTAATGCATACATTTGTATTTAATTTGTCATCTTACTTCCTCTTCCAAACAAGTTATATGTTAATAAAGCTATGGGTATGGTAGTTTACTTGGATCATCTGCAGGATCCTGTTGTTGATGCAATAAAAGCAGCTGTGGATAGGTTATCTTACTCAACAAACTTCTTAAACTTTCTGGCCCAACATGCTCTAATCATGCAAGAAGAGCTACCAGCACCTGCTGATGAACGCATTGATGAAGAGAAATACCATTTCATGTCTCTCCTCTTGAACTTGGCAAACACATTCCTCTATATGGTCAATACATATATTATTGTCCCCACAGCAGATGACTACTCCATGAGCCTTGGAGCTGCTGCAACAGTTTGCGGTATTGTTATTGGGGCAATGGCTGTTGCACAGGTGTTTTCTTCTGTGTATTTTAGTGCGTGGTCTAATCGATCATACTTCAGACCTCTCATATTTAGCAGCATTGTCCTATTTGTGGGAAATGCCATGTATGCAATGGCTTATGATATGAATTCATTAACAGTTCTTCTACTTGGTCGGCTTTTTTGTGGGTATGTGTTCTTCCTTTTCCTCTTCTAACTTGTCAGCACTTGGAGCACCTATAGTATTGATGTCACAAGGCCTTTCTTTAGACATAATCAAAGCTAGCTTTATCAATTTAGACTGCAGTATGGTAGAACCTCTTAATGATGATGACTCTAAGTGAACAACAATTCTAAATTTTCCTTCTTGGATTACATTTATTATATTATTTGTATGGAAAACCCGAGGCTGATTGGAACCATGTAGGTTAGGAATAGGATCAGAGGTCAAATATGATTTCAGGACCTAAATTGTAACTTAAGCAATGAATGTTATCTGTTTAAAAGACTGAAAGATATATTACATTTTTACTTTTTCCAATTAATAATTAATCTTATCCTTGCAGTTTTGGTTCTGCTAGAGCTGTTAATCGTCGTTATATCAGTGATTGTGTACCACTAAAAATCCGGATGCAGGCATCAGCTGGTTTTGTTAGCGCTAGCGCTTTGGGGATGGCTTGTGGTCCTGCTCTTGCTGGCATACTTCAGACAAATTTCAAGATTTACAAGTTTACATTTAATCAAAACACTTTGCCAGGATGGGTTATGGCTTTGGCTTGGATTGTATATTTGATATGGTTGTGGATCTCATTTAAAGAACCATCCCATGATATAGAAGAACCTAATGCATCTGGTTCTGGTACATGTTCTTCTGTCGCTCATGTTTTGGCTCTTGACATGTTAAACAATCCGTTAAAATGATTGATTTGAATGTTATATTCTGTAAATACAGAAACAGTGGAAAATGGTGCAGTTGAGGAAGGTAAACAACCATTGCTGATTACTTCAGAAGAGAAGCAAGAAGATGACGAGGATCCAGAAGACGATGGAAGTGAAGAGGCTACAGAGGAATATCGTCAGCCTGCTACATCATTTATTTCAGCTTATAGATTACTTACACCCTCAGTAAAGGTATACGATTAATCAAATGTTGGCTTGAGTTCAAAAGTTATGTAGATCAGTCAAAGTGTGTATCGAAAGTAATTTGCAAACTAAAAGTAGTAAGCTTGCTGAAAAGAAAAAATAGTATACCTGGGAGATGTTTATGTTTTTCTTGTCAAGGAATGTGACTTGTGCATTGATTAAGCCCAAGAAAATAAGCTTAGTTGTATAGAAATTTTAAGATTAGATCTAACCCCTCTCTGGGAAGCTGAATTACATTTAATACTTGAATATTCTCTGACCTGGATTCTTGCAATATCATCAGGTTCAGTTGTTGATATATTTCATGCTCAAGTACGCAATGGAAATTTTACTCTCAGAATCTAGCGTCATCACCACATACTACTTCAGCTGGTCTACGAGCACAGTAGCTATCTTTCTTGCATGTCTTGGGTTAACAGTTCTTCCGGTAAACATTGTTGTTGGCAGCTACATTACCAATATGTTTGAAGACAGGTATCTTTAAACACCTGCACCATTTTTAATTAAACTTAAAATAACGTGGTATTCATATCTTTGCTGATCATGATCTCTGGAATTGTTTTATTCATTGCAGGCAAATTTTATTGGCATCTGAAATTATGGTTTGCATAGGCATACTACTTAGCTTCCATATGATAATACCATACACTGTACCCCAGTATGTCTGCTCAGGGCTTATCATGTTTGTTTCAGCCGAAGTGCTTGAAGGTAGATACCTTTTCATTTGTTTTTTTTTTCCATATAGAAATTAATTTTCTGAGGACGATGTCACCTTTTGTTTTTGTTTTCCTTCTAAGAAGGAAAGAGTTTGTTCCTTTCCACTTTAATGATGGGGGATTTCATTGCTGGCTTCAGGTGTCAACTTGTCACTACTCTCCCGGGTAATGTCATCAAGGCTATCTCGCGGAACCTACAATGGAGGACTACTATCAACAGAAGCTGGGACAATTGCTCGAGTTATTGCCGATGCCACGATAACACTTGCAGGATACTTAGGTCAGAGTCAGCTCTTGAATGTCACTCTCCTTCCTTCGCTGCTTATATGCGTCGCCTCTATTGTTGCTACATGCTTTACCTACAACTCCTTATATTGATCAAACTCAAACACAAGGTTAGTTTATAGCTTATGGTTTGGGGAATTATTGATTTTGCTGTGAAATGGGTTTTGAGCTGTCGGAACGTAAAATGACCGCAGCCAATCCATACCAACCTAATCAATGATTAATGTTGATAATGGTGTATTTACGTTCTTCTGGCTTATACAGAAAAAGAATATTACAAAAGATATACCCTCAAAGGCCCTGTTTTTGCTGCCACATAATTACAGGGAAAAGCAGGCATCTTTGCTTGATTGATTGCTCACTTCATGGATATGGACAAAGCTAAAAGACTTATCATCCGTATGTATGTATGTATGAGTATTGAATATGTGAAAAACCCTTTTGCATGAAATGCGTGTAAAGCAGACACCAATCCAATGGATATCCTCAGCATATGCTATATGGTCTTTAAACAGGAACCTATGTCTCTTGCATTATATGGTGAAAAATATAAATATTTGATGACCAAGTGAACTGGTTGTAGGGTTTCTTTCCATTGGCGGGTTAAAGCTCAAAGATGAAAATCAAGATTCTTGTGTTTCAGCCAGCCACAAACTGCCAAAAGAGAGTTGCCCTTTTAACTGATTGAACTTAATAAATCCAAATCCCATGTTTATTAATCATTTCAAAAGGTAAGATCCATATTTTTCATTTTTAATGTGGTTTTGTGATAGTAGATGGCAGCGGATTGATGAACGTTACTCGTAGTTGAAGGATTCAAACCTAGAAATCTAGACTCGATAAAGAACATGAAAGGAACAAGAATGGAGTTTGTGCCCAAAACTAGGTGTAGATGCTTAATTTGTCTGGGAAGTTAGAAGCCAGAAAAAAAAAAGAGAGTGGGGAAATAACTACCAGAAACGTGGGACATTTAACCACTAAAAAAGAAAGAGGGAGGTCAGTTTTTTTTTAACTACTGGAAACCATCAGAAATGAGATAGTTCACGTAGACACAAAAGAGAAAAAGAGAAGATCAGAGAAAACACAGAGGAAAAGAATGGAAGACCTTCATTTTTGTTGATTTTTTGACAGAAAATAGAAAAAAAGACAGAAAGAACATTGTACTGAAATTGACTTCTATTTTGGAGATCAAAGGAAACAGAATTTACTGGTTTCAACGAACCAAAGCAATTCAAAGCAAATTCCTTCAAGGTTCATTTTCTTTATCATTATGTACATTAGCATTTCCTTTGCCAAATTTGTAATTTTTATTTTTTTTCTTTCTTTTCTTTTTCCAAATAAATCAGTAAATAAATTACATTTTATATGTCTAAAAAGTTCCATAGGAATCTTAGCTTTAGGTTTTCATTCGAAATAAACAATAAGGAAATAGGATAGAGATTTACCTGGACTGTTTGAATGCAAATAAGGGCATACTGACTCCATTTTCTTCTTCTTCTTTAATTCGTGTTCTAATATCAAAAGAAGGATAAGATTAGGCTTTGTAAAATTTTTGAAACAAAACCCTAATAATAAGAGAAAGGGTCTAGATAGTTTACCTCGCAATGCGTTGTTGTTTGGTGTTGAACTTGTTGGCCTTAGAAGCTTGAGTGTCCGAGAGACTTTAAAATGGTGATAATAAGAAAGTTTGGGGTCGATTTAAGTTTGTTTCTGGGTTATACAACAATCGAAAGTGACGATCGGGGTATTTGATTTTGGGTATCGTAGCCAGTCGTGTATGGTGCTTCAAGGAGATGAGTGACGCTGTTGTTGGTTAGAGGTTTGGTCTGGGTTTCGTCGGACCACGGTGGCCTAGGCTTTATGTGAGTAGGGGAAGGGGTTCTATTAGGTTTCTGTCGAGAGAGTGAGGAAGAAGAAGGGGAGAGCGGCTGAGTTCTTTGGTTGGTGAGGTTGAGAGAAGAAGTAAATTAGAATCATATGTCAAAACGCCGTCGTTTCAGCTGTTACTTTCCTAGTTTCTATTTCTGACCCAGTATTATGCGTGCATTCCATTTCGGTCCCCAAAATCAGGCATTTCGAGCTTTATTGTTATTTTAATATTGTCTCTTAATTTTAAACGTTTTATGTTTTAGTCCAATTCCATATTAGGGTCATTTTTGCACTGTTCTTACATTGGTTATGTAATTTACGGAACTTTTATTTTGGTCCTTGAACGAATCTTTTGCACCTTATTAATTTTGTCTTCATATTTATGAGCGCTTTTCATTTTAGTCCTGAAATGTTTTTATGTTTTATTTTTGAAATGTAACTTGTAATTTTGGTTGTTTGACCATTTAGTCACTTAGCATGTTTTTTTAATTTAATAGTTAATTCCTATTTTGCATGCTTAGTTTAATTTTATTTTATTATGGTCCTTCATGGTAAGTTTGAATGTGAAGTCAAGTTATTAATAGTATGTTTTATTGTATATATGGTTTTATTCTAATGTATGTTAATGTCGTAAATACATGTTTTTTTTAGATTTAGAAGTTTGTTTGAGCGCATGACATATTTTAATTAGTTTTTGCATGACATTATTTTGCATAATACATGATAATCTCATTTGCATAACTTGACATATTGCATAATTAGATTAAGGGTAATGCCCTTTTAATTTAAGTTATTGTAAGTGGGCAGTCATAAATTTGAGTGTATCCCGAAAGTGAAACCAAAAAATTTGATTTGTCACCTAAAATTTGGGAATGAAAGAAAAAGAAATGTTCGTTTATTTAAATATATCGAGAAAAGGTTGTTATATATTTAAGATCTGGTCTCGATATTTATAAATAATCGAACATTCTTTATCTTTCTAAAATGACTTGGTAATTTTAATTTAATTTGTTTGAGTGTTTTTGAATGTTTGAAATTTACATTTTTGTTTTATGGGATCCAAAAATTAAATTAAGTTCGAATTTGTAAAGTTCATTGCAAAAACGTTAATTAATCGACTAGGTACCGATTTAGGGCGTTGTGGGGGTGCTAATCCTTCCCCACACGTAACCGACTCCCGAACTCAGATTTTGGTAACGCAGACCTCAATTTGTTGTTTTAATTAAAATTAATTTTTATTTAAAATGACAAAGCATTTTTGGGTGCCCAATCACACCCTAATCAAAGATTGGTGGCGACTCCTTGAACTGTATTTTTCGATCGTAAAGGAAATCTAAAAATTTTCGAAACGAGAGGTCTTTTAAATCGCATTTGTTTTTAAATTAAAAAGAGATAATTAAAAAATTAATGTGGTTTTTAAAATCTCTCACTTTTTCACTTTTAAGAAAAAAATCATTTCGACAGCTTGGCGACTCCGCTGGGGACATTTTTTTAGAGAGTCAAGCCGATAGTCGAGTAATTAATTGTCTTTGCAATTGAAAATTTCAAATTCGTTTTAATTTGATTTTTGATCCATTATTTGGTTTTTAATAATTTTTGTTTGTTTGTATTTTGGTTTTTTAATTTAATTCGATTAACAATTAAATAGTTGTACTGATCTGTTTGCTAATGGTTTCAGAATAATTGTGTGTTTTGGGATTTGATTTTCAGTGTTTTTATTGTTTGTTTTTCGCTTTTTCTCACACACTGCACAGTTGCATTTTCATGACATGAGCTAAAACCCTGCTCCGTCCTATTTAAGTAGGAGTGAGAGACTATGCCCTCGTGTGGTTTTCACCTCCGCATGGGATAGTGGATTGCTCCTGGAGCTCACGCCTTATGGTCCTCGTGATGGTAATCACCTCCGCATGGACATAAGGAGGTGTGTTCCCTCGAAATTGAACTCGATCCCCTAAAGCCTGTGATGGGCCAGGATTGAGGGTTCGGCAGTCCAAGGGGGCACCGACAAGGACAATTCGAGAACCTATTACTTTAGAACCTAACCCGGCATATAGTGAACATAGAGCCTGAACTTAGGTTGAACAAAACCCGAACCTTAAGAATCTCGTGAGGAGGGTACACAAGGAAAAGCTTTTTTGAGTCATTTATTTTCGTTTTTTCTAATAAATGCATGCGAACTAGATATCATGCGGTTAGGTTTATTTTTTTGAACAAGCATGCGAATTAGATATCATGTGGTTAGGATTTATTTTTGTGAATAACAAAGCATGGGGGTAGATATCATGTTGGGTAGGATCTGATAAAGCATGATTGGGTAGTCAGCATATGTGGGTAGGATTTTTGAACAAATTATTATCCTGAATTAATTGCTTCATGTTTACTAACCGATCTTTTGTTGTTTTTGCCTTGTTTCTTTTCTGTTTTGCATTGCATTGTCCATTACATGGTGTTGATTTGGGGTCGATGTCCATATAGAAGGCCAGTAATATGGAACGAACGGTTCAGAAAGAGGTTGAAGACAATGCAGATGTTCTGAGGTGGTCGGAACAGTCCCAACTGACCAATGGGGACAACGTGATGCCTGGATACGTGTCGGAGTTATTTGGTTATACTCACATCAACGTGCGTCAGAATGATATAAGTGAGCTAAAGGAGATATGGGGAAGATGGACAGTAGCCGATAAGGAGATGTTTTATCAGTTGTACGGCGATATTCCTTATCTTCTGGATGTTTCTATTGACCGAAATCTGTTTAGAGCATTGGCGCAGTTCTGGAATTCGGCTTATAGCTGTTTCACATTTGGTAGGGTGGACCTGACACCAACAATAGAGGAGTATCAAGATTTGGTCCGTTGTCCGAGGTCCCAAATGGATAGAATATATACCAAGCTGCCAGTCACTCCTTCATTTAAGAAGAAATTACTATTGATGACCGGAATGAGTGAAGATTGGGTAATCAGAAACATTAAGAAGAAGGGAGACAGTGAGTGCATCTCTTGGGCTGCTCTGAAAGAAGTAATTGCTCATCATCCTGATAAGAGAAAGAAGCTGGACTTGTTTGCTTTAGGGATTTATGGGCTTGTTATTTTTCCAAAAGTGCTAGGATATGTAGACGTATCAGTTGTTGACCTGTTTGAAAGATTAGACAAGCACGTGGATCCTGTTCCAGCTATTCTAGCTGAGACGTTTCGGTCTTTGAGTTCTTGTAGACGCGAGGGAGAAGGACGCTTTATAGGATGTGCGCCTTTGCTGCTAGTGTGGATTCTGAATCATTTTAAACATGTTGAAAGAGCACCAGGACGAGTGTTTCTAGAGGGGTTTTCGCCTTTGAAAGATTTTCTTTCTAAAGAGTGGCCTGGGGGTTTTACTGAAGAAAATTGGATGCTCATCTTCAAGGATATCAGAGATGGAGATATTTTGTGGCGAGCTTCGTGGAATACCTCTTCGGATATACTTTACCGATGTGGAGAGCGAGATTGGGTTCCTTTGCCAGGTATATGGGGGTCTGTTGGGTATGCTCCGTTACTAGTTTCCAGACAGTATGGATCGAGGCAGTTCATTCCAGCCACGTGGGACTTGGTAGGGTCGGATTTTGCATTCAAAGGAGATCAGTATAAGGGTAAAGTTAAAGGGGTTGCTGAGGCCTGGAAGCAAATTCGTCGTGTGAATTTGTTCACCTATGATCTCGAGTTATCTCAAGAGTACGAGCAGTGGAGAAGCGGTCGAGTAAACGATAACATCCCGATAGTGAATCCTGAAAATATTCAGCCGGTGGAAGAACAGTTGAGAGTGGTGCCATCTCCATTAGAGTTAGCCAAGCGTGATTTCGAAGCAGAACGGAGACAATGGAGAATGACTTTACAGAAGCTAGAAGATGAAGTGTATCAAAAGGGATTGAAGATTGACATTCAGAAGAGTAGAGCAGATCAAATTGAAAAAGTAGAGAAGCAACTTCGGCTAGACTTTGACGATCTTCGGTCAACTTATCAGCGAATGGTAAAAGCTCAAGTAGGTTCTAGCTCGAGTAAGTCTGTCGAATTGAGGCAAGAGGTGGCGAGCCTCAAAAGAGTAGCCGGAGAGAGTCAAGAAGAGCTCAAGCAAAGCAGGCACCAAGTGAAAATTTTATCGAAAGAAAAGGATTCTTTAGAGCGGTGGTTACAAAAGAGTCAAGCCCAGAATGAAAAGTTGAAAGAGAAAATTTCAAGTTTAGAGACTGCATTACGACAATACCGAAGCGGGGAAGGTAGCTCGAGCCGTGGGGAGGTTGAAAGTTTGAAGAGACAAGTGAGCGAGCTTGAAGCCATGGTTCAAGATTTTCAGAGGCAAGCAAGTGAGCTATCGATAGTTCCTTATGAGGGGGATATACAGTGGCGTTTTCGGTGGGAGCGAGCTCAGGCGAGAGTTAAGCAAATAGAGGATTTTATTGCTTGTTACCTAGACCACGCGCGGGGAATAGCTCAATATTTGGTCATTCTATCTGAGGAAGCTGCTGATGTGACTGAAGAACTGGATCCTGAGGCTGAAGAAAACCAGAAGATCATGGAGTTGCTAGCACATGTACAGCAAATAGGAGAAATGGTGCAGATTTATTTGTGATGTGTTTCAACTTTGTACTTGAACGTCGTTATAATATAAAGAGTTGTTCTAAGGAGTCGTTCCAGGATCAACACCCTGCATTTTGCATATGCATTTTTAATGCATTTAATTTTTGCATCGCATTTTATTCATTCATAATCATATGTTTCATATTCATTAATAAATATCAGCGATAACAAAATGACTCTGTGACAGAGTAATACTGGAAAATCCCAAGCATATCTACAGAACCAGGAAGAAAGTTATGGAAGACAAACTTGCCCAAATTGAGAAGGCTCAGTCGGAGTTACAAGATAATATCAAGAAAATGCAAGAAGATATGATGAATGCCCAAAAGGAGATGTTTGCCAAGTTTGCGAGTATGTTGGAAGGAAGAAATCCAGAACATGGGAAAAGCCCTATACCAGAAGGTGTAACTGAAGACCCACTTCATCATCCAGGGTTAACCCCAGAACAATCTCAGAATGTTCAAGTGACCCCTGTTCATGTCGGGAAGGTGCACATTAATCCAGTCGGTGCTTCTGTTAACGTACAGCCTGGATCTGGTTCATATCAGGAAGAACATCAATATCATCAAGTTCCGGACCTTGATGAAGTAGCCAAGAAGGACCAAAACAATTTGCTAGAAGAGAAATGGAAGCAGTTAGAAAGAGAGGTCAGAGCCATGAAAGAAGATACCAGTGTCTATGGATTTGACGCCAAGGAGTTAAGTCTAGTTCCCGATCTGGTCTTGCCTCCAAAGTTTAAAGTTCCTGACTTTGAAAAGTTTGATGGTACCAGGTGCCCTTCTGCACATATCACAATGTTTTGTAGGAAGATGACCAGATACATAGGGGACGATCAATTGTTGATACACTGCTTTCAGGAAAGCTTAACTGGCTCGGCAATCCGATGGTATAACCAGCTGAGTAGAACTAATATTAAATCGTGGAAAGACTTGGCTAAGTCCTTTCTTGAGCAATACAAACATGTGAAGGATGTTAGGCCCAACAGGATGATGTTGCAAGGAATGGAAAAGAAGTCTAACGAGAGTTTTAGACAATATGCTCAAAGATGGAGACATGTAGCAGTGCAAGTCCACCCGCCATTGGAAGAGGAGGAAACAAATATGCTTTTTGTCAACACCTTAAAGGCTCCTTTTTTCTCGCATCTTATCGGTAATCCTTATCGAAGTTTTGCTGATGTAGTTACGGCCGGAGAAATGATTGAAATGGCTGTTAAGAGTGGGAAGCTCGAGGGAGGAGAGTCTAGTAAGAGGCCACCAACGAGGAAAAAGGAAGGCGAAGTTAGTAATGTGAGGCAGTACGATTCTAATAACATCACTGCTTCCCGTCCTCAAGGAGCAGGGTCGTCAACACAAAATGACAATAGACAAGGGGTAAGGGACCAAAGGGGAGAGAGACCTCAATTTGATCCAATTCCGATGACTTATAAGGAATTGTTTCAGATTTTGTATGATCGACATGTGGTTTCGCCGTATCACGTGACACCAATGCAACCTCCTTTTCCCAAATGGTATGATGCTAGTGCTCAGTGTGAGTACCATGCAGGGAACCTTGGGCATTCCATTGAGAATTGTACTGCTTTTAAGAAGGTTGTCCAAGCTTTGAGAACGAGGAATGTCATCAACTTTGGTGACAGTGAGCAGCCAAATATAGCTCAGAATCCGTTGCCAAGCCATGCAGGGGCAGGAATTAACGCGATTACTGAAGAGAAAGGAAAGAGAATTGTAAAGAATGTTAGTGAGGTGGTATCACCCATGAGTTGGGTGTGGTGCCAGATGGTCAAGGTAGGATTGTTGAAGCCCCGTTTGATGGGTGAACAATTTAACAGTGGAGAGGTGTGTCAGTATCATAACAGTGAAGGACACAGTATTCAGCAATGTCCTGATTTCCTATCTTTGGTACAAGACATGATGGACAATAAAGAAATTGAGTTCTTTAGAGAGATTGCTGAAGAAGAGGAAACGGAAGTTTGTGCTTCAGAAGGATCGTCTAAAGGGGTATACAATGCCAGTTGTCCCCTAATTATTACTCCCAAAAATCGAGTTGCTGAGAAGGTAGCCCCGAAAGTGGTTATTACACCTCCATCTCCATTCCCATATCGGGATAATAAACAAGTGCCTTGGAGATATGATTGCCAGATGGGAGATGTAATAAAAGAGAATGAGGAAATAGATGAGGTGGGACGCTTTACTAGAAGTGGTAGGTGTTATTCTCTTAATCCACCTAAAGAGTCTGAGAAGAAGGTTGTAGTTGATAAGGGGAAAAAAGTTGATGTGCAGATAGAAGAGGATAAGCCTGTTATCAATGAACCAGTAACCGAGAGTGAAGCGGTAGAATTTTTGAAGTTTCTAAAACACAGTGAATACAGTGTTGTGGAACAATTACACAAGTTGCCTGCCCGTATTTCTGTTTTATCATTACTTTTGAGTTCAGAGGCCCATAGGAATGCTCTGTTAAAGGTTTTGAACCAGACTTTTGTTCCGAAAGAGTTGCCCATTGAAAAGTTGGATCGTTTAGTTTCCAATGTACAAGCTGATAATTTTTTATCTTTTTCTGAGGATGAAATCCCTTCTGGGATGATGGGTAGTCAGAAGGCTTTGCACATTACAGTTAAATGTAAAGGGCATGTGTTGTCTCGGGTCTTGGTTGATAATGGTTCAGCTTTGAATGTGATGCCTTTAGTGACTCTAAAGAAGCTTCCATTAGATAGTACACTTATGAGAACCTGTCAAAGTGTGGTTCGAGCTTTCGATGGGACTAAAAGAGAAGTGTTGGGCAAGATTGATGTTCCTCTGAATATTGGTCCAGCAACTTATGAAGTGGAATTTCTTGTAATGGACATTATGCCTACGTACAATTGTTTGTTGTGAAGGCCTTGGATTCATCAGGCCGGTGCAGTTCCATCCACATTACACCAGAGACTGAAATTTGTGATTGATGGAAGGTTGGTATGTATTCATGCTGAAGAGGACATTATTGCTTCTGTTTCTACTACTGCTCCGTATATTGAAGTTGATGAGCAAGCCGTCGAGTGTTCTTTCAGATCGTTGGAGTTTGTCAATGCTACGTTTGTGGCCGAAGGCAAGAAGATACCAAAGCCTCGATTGTCAAACTGTACCAAGATGGGGCTTAATTGACTCTTGGAAGAGGAGCAAAAGTTGGAAAGGGTTTAGGCCGACAGTTGCAAGGACCGGTGAATCCCATATGCCCTATTACTAAAAAAGATCGATTTGGTTTGGGATATCAGCCAACTTCGAGGGATAAGATGAGGGGAATTAAGAAGGGCCAAGAAATCAGAAAGGCCAGATTGGCTGGTGAAGACCTTAGCTGGGAACCCATGACTTTCCCGCCGTTGAGTAGCATTTTCATGTATGGGGAGCATATGTTTCAAGGGAATTCAAGGAACACTGAGACGATGGTTGAGAATGCCTTGGGAGATTTAGGCATTAATGGTATAACTGATGATGAATCCGAGGAAATGAGAGTTATGGGCATTTATCCTGCACTACCGGGCTTCGTGTTGAACAATTGGACCGCGAAAGAACTGCCTATAGTTTACAAATCTGTTACAGAGTAATGCACTGGAACTTTCTCCCTGTTGTTCATACCCTGGGGCAATAGGTGATTTTATGTAAAGGGTTAAGCTGTTTGTTTTTTCTTGCTTTCAATAAAAGATGCATTCTGTTAGTTCCAAATGGCAAACATTTTCCCATTCATTTCATTCATTCATTCTTTGTTGTATATATGTATGTATTTATTTATTTCTATTTATTTATATGGGAAAAGATCTCCCATATTATATATGTATATATATCTTCTCTTTCATTATTTTTTCAGGAGCTCAATATCAATAATATGAATGCCAATGACTCTGACCCGGAGATTGATTTCGAGAAGTCTATATGTCAAGGAGAAATCGAGGATTGTGATGATGATGAGGGATGTGAACTACCTTCTGAATTGCTGAAAATGGTGGAGAATGAAGATAAGCAGATTCTGCCTCATAAAGAGTCTACTGAGATTTTGAATTTGGGGACAGATGAGGATAAGAGGGAAGTAAAGATTGGTACCACTCTGTCAGTTGGAGGTCGACAAGATTTGATAGAATTGCTTCAAGAATACAAGAATGTGTTTGCTTGGTCATACGAAGATATGCCGGGTTTAGATACAGAGTTGGTTGTTCACAAACTACCAATAAAGCCTGAATGTAAACCGGTACAACAAAAACTGAGAAGAATGAGACCTGAGATGCTACTCAAGATTAAAGAGGAAGTGAAAAAACAATTTGATGCCAGGTTTCTTAAAGTGGCCAAATATCCTGAATGGGTAGCTAATATTGTCCCAGTACCGAAGAAGGATGGGAAAGTTCGAATGTGTGTTGACTACAGGGATCTCAACCGAGCTAGTCCAAAAGATAATTTTCCTTTGCCACATATAGACACTCTAGTGGATAATACTGCTGGAAATTCTTTGTTCTCTTTTATGGATGGTTTCTCTGGCTACAATCAAATTAAGATGAACCCTGAAGATATGGAAAAAACAACATTTGTTACCATGTGGGGAACGTTTTGTTATAAAGTAATGTCGTTTGGACTGAAGAACGCCGGGGAAACATATCAAAGGGCCATGGTGACGTTATTTCACGACATGATGCATAAAGAGATAGAAGTTTATGTCGATGATATGATTGTCAAAGCTAAGACAGAGGAAGAACATATTGGGAATTTGAGAAAACTCTTTAAAAGACTAAAAAGATGCCAGCTAAAACTCAACCCAAATAAATGTACTTTTGGGGTGACATCTGGGAAGCTGTTGGGATTTATAGTAAGCCAAAAAGGAATTGAAATAGACCCAGATAAAGTAAAGGCTATTCAAAACTTGCCACCCCCACGAACACAAAAAGAAGTCAGAGGATTTTTGGGGAGATTAAATTATATAGCTCGGTTTATTTCACAGCTGACAGAAAAGTGTGATCCCATATTCCGCCTTCTTCGCAAGAATAACTTAGGGGAATGGAGTGAAGATTGTCAAAGAGCTTTTGAAGCAGTGAAAAGATATTTGTCGAGCACTCCAATCTTAGCGCCACCCATCTCAGGCAAACCCTTGATTCTTTATTTGTCGGTTTATGAAAATTCAATGGGGTGTGTGCTGGGGCAACGTGACCAAACTGAGAAGAAAGAAAGGGCTATTTTATTATCTCAGCAAGAAGTTCACTGAATGTGAGACAAGATACTCACCCATTGAAAAGTTGTGTTGCGCTTTAGTATGGGCTACCCGAAGGCTTAGGCAATATATGTTGTATCATACTACTTGGCTTATATCCAAGCTTGATCCCTTGAAATATCTAATGGGTGTGCCTGCATTATCTGGAAGATTAGCTCGTTGGCAGATCTTATTGTCCGAGTTTGACATCCAGTATGTAAACCAGACGGCAATTAAAGGAAGTGCTATAGCGGAATTCATTGCAAGCAGGGCTTCGGAAGAATATGAGTCGTTGAGCTTTGATTTCCCAGATGAAGATTTAATGGCTATTTCGGTAGAAGAAGCAGTTGCATCCACTAGTAAATATTGGAAGTTGAACTTCGATGGTGCTTCAAATGCCATGGGACATGGAATCGGGGCAATTTTGGTCTCACCAGAGGGAGAGCATTATCCTTTCACCAGTCGGCTTAATTTTGATTGTACTAACAATATGGCTGAGTATGAAGCTTGTGTTCTGGGTCTTAGAGCTGCTATTGAACGCAAAGTAAAAATGCTCAAGGTGTATGGAGATTCAGCTTTGGTAATATACCAGCTCAGAGGAGAATGGGAGACAAAAGATCCCAAGCTTGTAGAATACCGTAAGTTAGTTATGGAACTTGTTGAAGAATTTGATGAAGTAACTTTCAATTACCTCCCCAGAGAAGAGAATCAGGATGGCAGATGCCTTAGCCACACTGGCAGCAGTGTTTAAGATGAACGAGCATTCAAATATGATGCCCATTGAAATGAAGTCTTATGAGTATCCAGCCCATTGTTTTAATATTGAAGAGGAAGAAGATGGAAACCCCTGGTATTATGATATCTTGCAATATATAAGGTATCAGAGTTATCCAGAACATGCCACTGAGAATGATAAGAGAACCATTAGAAGAATGGCATCAGGGTATGTGCTTGATGGTGAGACTCTGTACAAGAAAAGCCTGGATCAGGTCTTGTTAAGATGTGTGGACGCGAAAGAAGCCAAATTGATTCTTGAAGAAGTGCATGAGGGAATATGTGGTACCCATGCTAATGGGCATGCTATGGCTAGGCAGATTATGAGATTTGGGTATTATTGGTCAACTATGGAAACAGACTGTATCAATTATGCCCGAAAATGTCACAAATGTCAGATTTATGGAGATAGGATACATACTCCTCCTCATCCGTTGCACGTAATGACAGCTCCGTGGCCATTCTCAATGTGGGGCATGGATGTTATTGGACAAATTTCGCCCAAAGCTTCAAATGGTCATCGCTTCATTCTGGTAGCCATAGATTATTTCACCAAGTGGGTAGAAGCAGCTTCTTACGCAAATGTTACCCAGTCTACAATATGCAAATTTTTGAAGAAGGAGATCATTTGTAGATATGGTTTGCCCGAGAGGATTATCTCCGATAATGCGTTGAATTTAAATAATAAGATGATGGACTCAGTCTGTAAGCAGTTCAAAATAAAGCATCATAATTCCACCACTTATCGCCCAAAGATGAATGGGGCAGTAGAGGCGGCCAATAAGAACATCAAAAGGCTCATAGAGAAAATGACTGAGACCTATAAGGATTGGCATGAGAAGTTGCCCTTTGCTTTGTTTGTTTATCGAACTTCAGTACGGACTTCAACTGGGGCAACTCCGTTTTCTTTGGTTTATGGGATGGAAGATGTCTTACCTATTGAGGTGGAAATTCCCTCACTTCGGATTTTGTCAGAGGTAAAGCTTGATGAGGCAGAATGGGTCCAAGCTAGGTATGACCAGTTGAATTTGATTGAAGAAAAGAGATTGAAAGCTATTTGTCATGGTCAGATGTACCAAAAACGTATGATACGGGCACATGGTAAGAAAGTTCACCTTCGAGAATTCCATGAGGGAGATTTGGTGCTTAAAAGGATTTTGCCTATTCAGAAGGATTACAGAGGAAAATGGATGCCCAATTGGGAAGGACCTTATGCTGTCAAGAAGGCCTTTTCTGGGGGAGCTCTAGTCCTAACTGAAATGGACGGATCAGAATTACCATATCCAGTGAATTCCGACGCTGTTAAGAGATATTTTGCTTGAAGAAGAAATAAAAGAGAAAAAATGAAAAAATGAGAAAAAACAAAAATGATGGAAAAAACAAAAAGAAAGAAAAATAAGAAAAATGGAAAAGGGAAGAGAAAATGAAAAAGGAAAAATGGAAAAAAAGAGAAATAAAAGGAGGGTTCAAGATGAAAACCCGAAAAGGGCATCTTGGAACCAAAGGAGGTCTCAAGTTGAAACCCCGCAAAGGGCAACTTGAGTTGAATTTGAAATTCAGAATTCGTGCATGGTGGAAGGTTCTGAATTAATTTTGGAAGTGGAAATAGCTCCTGATATGGATAGTAAAAATGACAGTTGGTGATCAGGGATGAGACTAAAGATTAATGAGTCTCGATTGAAATAACCAAGAGAAATTGAATGCACATGAGATTCAATACTGGTTTAGGGCATCTAATGATAGATATTTGGGGAATTTAGAAGTAGCTTCATACTCTTAAGCATCACAATTTTGGAGATCCTTTTGACAGAAGCTACACTCGAGATATTCTAACGGCGTGCCAGTTCAAAAGCATTTGCATTATTGATATTTGAAGACGCCTACTCTTTTGTTCTTTTACTGTTTCCAGTTAAAAGTTTGCCATTTAGTTGCCTAAAATTCTCTGTATTTTTTATAAATAAAGAGATGTCTTTTCTTGATAATTTCCCTTTTGCAAACATCTTATTTTGAAAGGTTAAAACATATGGCTTAACTTGAAGTACATGAGATAATTTTGTATTATTGTGCAAAAGATTTTGGGAAATGCAGGTATTCTGAAGTTGACAATGGTTTAAACATGTAAGCTTGTGTGGCCATGGGAAACTAAAATCCTCAAATTCAAAGAAAATCTCAGCCATTAAAAGATGACCCAAGGAGGTTATCATTGATCAAGAAGTTGGTCAGGGATATTGGCGGGTTTCAAGAAAGAAATAAGTCAAGGTACTGTTAAGCCGAGAGATATGGAATTGAGATTGTTAACTGGGGTGAACTGGTCAAACGTTCTGGGCCCGAGATGAAGCCGAGTTCCATCGAGATCAAAAGGAGATAGAGTTCCTTCAAAGAAGAAAACGCATTGAATTGCATAATTGCATACATTTTAGGCATGAGTAGGATCATGGCATTCATAATCGCATGATGGCTTAAATATCTACAGGTTTCCCAGGGATAGTTGAAGATTGAAGATATGAAAGCATCGAGATGAAGATAACTGGTCTTGAGATTTTGACAAGAATGTTGTTTATACGAAAATTGAGTCAAAGCAGATTTAAATATCCAATGGCTCCAGACAAGTTTTCACGATGGAGATGGATCTTCAAAAAATTTCTCAAATTCTAAATTTTTTAGTATAATATTTTTCAAATATACATTCATGATGAATAATGTTTGATTTTCAGGTTTGACCCTTGAAGCAAATCATCTATAAGCCTTCACGAAAGAGTAGTGAAGCAAATTCGTTTGTTGAAGATTGAGTCCTATACTCTCTGAAAGAATAGGGAGCGGACAAGTTTGTCGAAGATTGAGTCCTATACTCTCTGAAGGAATAGGGAGCGGACAAGTTCGTTGAAGATTGAGTCCTATACTCTCTGAAGGAATAGGGAGCGGACACGTTTATTGAAGATCGAGTCTTATACTCTCTGAAGGAATAGGGAGCGGACCCGTTTGTTGAAGATTATTCGAGTCTTATACTCCCTGAACGAATAGGGAGCAGACACGTTTGTTGAAGATTGTTCAAGTCTTATACTCTCTGAAAGAATAGGGAGCGGACCCGTTTGTTGAAGATTATTCGAGTCTTATACTCCCTGAACGAATAGGGAGCAGACACGTTTGTTGAAGATTGTTCAAGTCTTATACTCTCTGAATAAATAGAGAGCAGACACATTTTATGAAGATTGTTCAAGTCTTATACTCTCTGAATGAATAGAGAGCAGACACATTTTATGAAGATTGTTCGAGTCTTATACTTCCTGAAGGAATAGGGAACAGACTCGTCATTTGAAGATTTTTCAAGTCTCACTTATCCCGACGTAATATTGAGTGGTTTAATCTTTTGAAGTTCTCATGACCGGACAAATTCGATCATCTTTTGATCTTTGCTCTATTCTCGTTACACGACAATGAACAAAGAGGGGCAGCTGTAGATGCTTAATTTGTCTGGGAAGTTAGAAGCCAGAAAAAAAAAGAGATAGTGGGGAAATAACTACCAGAAACGTGGGACATTTAACCACTAAAAAAGAAAGAGGGAGGTCAGTTTTTTTTTAACTACTGGAAACCATCAGAAATGAGATAGTTCACGTAGACACAAAAGAGAAAAAGAGAAGATCAGAGAAAACAGAGAGGAAAAGAATGGAAGACCTTCATTTTTGTTGATTTTTTGACAGAAAATAGAAAAAAAGACAGAAAGAACATTGTACTGAAATTGACTTCTATTTTGGAGATCAAAGGAAACAGAATTTACTGGTTTCAACGAACCAAAGCAATTCAAAGCAAATTCCTTCAAGGTTCATTTTCTTTATCATTATGTACATTAGCATTTCCTTTGCCAAATTTGCAATTTTTATTTTTTTTCTTTCTTTTCTTTTTCCAAATAAATCAGTAAATAAATTACATTTTATATGTCTAAAAAGTTCCATAGGAATCTTAGCTTTAGGTTTTCATTCGAAATAAACAATAAGGAAATAGGATAGAGATTTACCTGGACTGTTTGAATGCAAATAAGGGCATACTGACTCCATTTTCTTCTTCTTCTTTAATTCGTGTTCTAATATCAAAAGAAGGATAAGATTAGGCTTTGTAAAATTTTTGAAACAAAACCCTAATAATAAGAGAAAGGGTCTAGATAGTTTACCTCGCAATGCGTCGTTGTTTGGTGTTGAACTTGTTGGCCTTAGAAGCTTGAGTGTCCAAGAGGCTTTAAAATGGTGATAATAAGAAAGTTTGGGGTCGATTTAAGTTTGTTTCTGGGTTATACAACAATCGAAAGTGACGATCGGGGTATTTTATTTTGGGTATCGTAGCCAGTCGTGTATGGTGCTTCAAGGAGATGAGTGACGCTGTTGTTGGTTAGAGGTTTGGTCTGGGTTTCGTCGGACCACGGTGGCCGAGGCTTTATGTGAGCAGGGGAAGGGGTTCTATTTGGTTTCTGTCGAGAGAGTGAGGAAGAAGAAGGGGAGAGCGGCTGAGTTCTTTGGTTGGTGAGGTTGAGAGAAGAAGTAAATTAGAATCATATGTCAAAACGCCGTCGTTTCAGCTGTTACTTTCCTAGTTTCTATTTCTGACCCAGTATTATGCGTGCATTCCATTTCGGTCCCCAAAATCAGGCATTTCGAGCTTTATTGTTATTTTAATATTGTCTCTTAATTTTAAACGTTTTATGTTTTAGTCCAATTCCATATTAGGGTGTTCTTACACTGGTTATGTAATTTACGGAACTTTTATTTTGGTCCTTGAACGAATCTTTTGCACCTTATTAATTTTGTCTTCATATTTATGAGCGCTTTTCATTTTAGTCCTGAAATGTTTTTATGTTTTATTTTTGAAATGTAACTTGTAATTTTGGTTGTTTGACCATTTAGTCACTTAGCATGTTTTTTTTAATTTAATAGTTAATTCCTATTTTGCATGCTTAGTTTAATTTTATTTTATTATGGTCCTTCATGGTAAGTTTGAATGTGAAGTCAAGTTATTAATAGTATGTTTTATTGTATATATGGTTTTATTCTAATGTATGTTAATGTCGTAAATACATGTTTTTTTTTAGATTTAGAAGTTTGTTTGAGCGCATGGCATATTTTAATTAGTTTTTGCATGACATTATTTTGCATAATATACATGATAATCTCATTTGCATAACTTGACATATTGCATAATTAGATTAAGGGTAATGCCCTTTTAATTTAAAATTATTGTAAGTGGGCAGTCATAACTGATTTGAGGTCCGCTTTTAATGATTTTAAATTAAAAGTGTATCCCGAAAGTGAAACCAAAAAATTTGATTTGTCACCTAAAATTTGGGAATGAAAGAAAAAGAAATGTTCGTTTATTTAAATATATCGAGAAAAGGTTGTTATATCTTTAAGATCTGGTCTCGATATTTATAAATAATCGAACATTCTTTATCTTTCTAAAATGACTTGGTAATTTTAATTTAATTTGTTTGAGTGTTTTTGAATGTTTTAAATTTACATTTTTGTTTTATGGGATCCAAAAATTAAATTAAGTTCGAATTTGTAAAGTTCATTGCAAAAACGTTAATTAATCGACTAGGTACCGATTTAGGGCGTTGTGGGTGTGCTAATCCTTCCCCACACGTAACCGACTCCCGAACTCAGATTTTGGTAACGCAGACCTCAATTTGTTGTTTTAATTAAAATTAATTTTTATTTAAAATGACAAAGCATTTTTGGGTGCCCAATCACACCCTAATCAAAGATTGGTGGCGACTCCTTGAACTGTATTTTTTCGATCGTAAAGGAAATCTAAAAATTTTCGAAACGAGAGGTCTTTTAAATCGCATTTGTTTTTAAATTAAAAAGAGATAATTAAAAAATTAATGTGGTTTTTAAAATCTCTCACTTTTTCACTTTTAAGAAAAAAATCGTTTCGACACTAGGGTTCTTGATTTGATGTTGCTAGAAATTCAAACAAGAAGGGTTTATGAATATGATGAATTAACAAATAACAAAGATGAATAAAACACAAATGAAGAAACAAAAGAACCAAGATAGGAATGCTTAGCCAAATTAGGGTTCTTGGCTGAAAACATTATTGACATAGAATCAAACAAGAATATGATCGTTAGAAAAATAACGAATAATATATAGTAGATGTTCAAAAATAACAATGAGAAGATAAATAAAGATGAGAAAATTTCGAATTGAAAATTTTCCCTGGTATGTAAAAGCTTGGCATAAAGGCGGCTATGGCGATGAGATAGGCACGAATGATGATGGTGGTGGTGGATAAATGTTCTAAGAATCCTCATGGCCATAATTGACAGGGCAAACTCTATCATTGACTCTAATCAGCCCTTCTAACCGCAATAAAAAGACAAACAAAAGTGTGAAGATCTCTCTCACGAAGAACTTTATGATGAAGATGGCCTCGAAGGCACAAGACTATCATCACTTGCAAAATGTACTCACGTTATATTATTATTTAATAAAGGTGCCCATTTAAAATAGTGAATGGAGCCTTCTTTATATAGGAGACGAGTTCTAAAGTTCTAAGTAACTAATGAATAAAATAATAATAAATTAAAGATGTTTTTATTCTAATTTCTAATAAAATAATAATAAACTAAAGATAATATTTTAATTCTATCTTAATTCCTAATAAAATAATAAATCTAATCCTAAAACATAATGCATCATCTTGTATTAAATTATATTACAAATAATCAATAAAAATATTGAAAATTTATAATATTTATAAAATGATCCTTTAATGGTCTTTAAAGATATTTTCAGGAATGTCTCTGATTGTTTCATTAATTGATCCTGAAGTTTCAACTTGAATTGTTGTGATCCAAGTAGATGAGGGAAGGAGTGATGAATTTCTTTCCTTGATTTCTTCAATCTCCATGTGGGCGTGAAGTCCCTTGATTTGAAGGCTTGAGCAACAACTTGAAACTTGTCTTTCAGAAATTTGGACTTGACCCATGTGATTGAATCAAGTGGAACATTTAGTCCATCTTCCTTTGATGTATGACGTGTGGTGCATGTATCATTTTATTTTGAAAGAGAAATACATAGTTATGCATGCATGCATGACTATGAATGACCATCACTATTGAATCCATCAGTGCTTTTTAGTCGTATAATTGTGGTCTTAGTCCTCTTCTATGTTGAAATTTGAGATTTAACCCTTCTATAATGTTATTAGGCTAGGCACAAAATTTTCATTTGTAAATTCACTTCCATTTGTTTCTTTTGATTGAATGAATACTGATAAGGGGTACAAAATAGGGTTGTGAAACTTTAAACTCAAGATAGGTGTCAACTAAAGACTTAAACAAGTATACTTATTTAGATTACAACTAAATGTTACTCCTGCCTTCCCATAATTTATGTCTTATATTGACTATACACATAGTTTTAGGAGATATATTTAACAAAGAGAAACGATAAAATTATCCCTCAAAAGTGATTAATAGATTTGATAGATTTATTTTGATAGGTGTAAAAGAGAGGGACATACAAGGATAAAAAAAAAGGGAAATATAAGTGTTGTTTCTTGACTTTTCTAATAAGACATTTTGAATGAGACAATTTTAAAAATCAAAAGAGACATATTTAGTAGAACAACGGGAGTGTACATTATTTTCATTTCCTATTTTAGGATTTTCCTTGATCTTTGAATTTATGCTTCTGTATAAATACATGACAACTTTATCAACCAAATTCAATTGAATTTCTCACAAATTACTCTACCCTTTTAGAAGTTACAAGAAATCTTATTACTTAAAGATATCTCAATATAAATGTTTATTCATTAGTTGAGATATCTTAGGAAATAGGATTTTAAGGTCATCATGTGATAGTATAAATAAAATGTAGGTTTTAGCATCATTGGTTATTCTCTTGATTTTTTCACTCTTTAAATGCGTCGTGTAGGTTGACACATTATTTCTAATTCTACATTAAAACTCTAATAGCAGTGTATTATAATCTGAATAATTATGAATGTAAATAAAATGTAACTATACTTGAAATTAAGTAATAATGTTCCCTATTTTTTTCCTTAATCGAGAATATTATACTTGAAATCAAGTAATTATACTTGAAAGCAGCTTTTAGTATTAGAAAATTATACAACCATCGACGAGAACCGCTGAACACCACCAACGATGGGCACCGTTAAATTAATTTATAAAATTTTAAAATTCTAAAAGACTCAACATATAATTATAAATTAGTTAAAAATTTAAAGGTAAATTATTTAAATTAAAATATAACCGTTGAATAATATTTTTTTAAATAATTGGATCAAATACAAATCCCTAAATTAAAATATCCTAAATATTTTTCCTTTGCTATTAAAGTCAGTGTCGGTGCTGCCATTAGCCTCTTCTACCGACGAGATAGTCATCGTTGTTCTTCCTACCTTGTGTGGCCCCTGTTCCCTGCCTTTCGCGCACCCAATTCAATAAGGTAACCTTTCTTTGTTTATTATTTGGTTTCGGACTTGGGCGGCTATCCAAGCCATCACCGATGGGTGCTACCTCATAGGTAGTGGCCGCAATTACTCGTGTACGACGACCGACAACGATTTTCAACATCAATTTATAGAATTTCACCATTATAATGAACAACTATGAATAATTTATTGCTCATTGCTTGAAAGAAATTTTGGTAGATTCAAGGATGCTGTAAAAGTTTGAAGTTGCTTTTTTCAGGGAACATAAAGGGAATATATAAGTCTCATTCGTAATATTTAAACATTTTAGGGAATCTTAACTATTCACATCCTTTGTTTTTCAGTCAAATATTATCTCAAATCATATCTAGTACAAAATTAATTTCAAATGACATAGACTCTTTACTATTCACATCTTTTGTTTTTCATTGACATATCACCTAAAATCAAATCAAGTAAAATAATATTCTTTGCTTTTTCACTGAAATATCACCTCAAATCAGATCAAGTAATATAATAATTTTAAATTTAAGAGATTCATAACTATTCATGTCCTTTGCTTTTCAAGTAATACAATAATTAGGGTTTCTCAGTGAATTAAGGTTTCTCAGTGAATTAAGATTTTTTTGTGAATTAGGGTTTCTTAGTGAATTAGGAGTTTTAATGAATTAGGTTTTTTTTTTGTGAAAAGGGTTTTTTGTGAATTAGGGTTTTTAGTGAATTAAGTTTTTTTTTAATTGAATTAGGGTTCAACGTATAGTATTGAATTAAGGTTTCTTAGTGAATTAGGGTTTTTAGTGAATTAGGGTTTAAAATCAAATACAATACAATAATAATTTCATATGATGAAGAATCTAAACTATTCATGTCCTTTTTTCAGTGAAATGTCCCCTCAAATAAAAATCGGTACAATAATAATTTCAAATGACAGATAATCTTAACTATTTATGTCAATTTCTTTTCAGTCAATTATCACATCAAATTAGATACGGTAAAATAATAATTTCAAATGATGAAGAATATGAACTATTCATGTCAATTTTTTCAGTGAATTGTCACCTCAAATCAGAACTGGTACAATAATAATTTCAAATGACACATAATCTTTACTATTCACATCATTTTCTTTTCAATTAATTACCACTTCAAATCAGATACGGTACAATATTAATTTCAAATGACAAAGAATCTGAACTATTCATGTCATTTTTTCAGTGAAATGTCACCTCAAATCAGAACCGGTATAATAATAATTTCAAATGATAGAGAATCTTAACTATTCATATCATTTTCTTTTCAATCACTTGTCACATCAAAACATAAACAATACAATAATAATTTCAAATGATAGAAGTTGGCCATGAGAGTTTCTATATATATATATATGATTGTGTTTGTGGTCCTCACCTCCAAACTTCTCGTGCATTCATTTTTGGACCAAACCTAATATCAATGTCATCAAATATTTGCTTATCTTATCTCCCAAATGAAATCTTATATGAGATTTTACGATGCTCTATCAGGAATAATATTTAGGATTTCTTATATCTTTGTTTAGCTTGTTGGGATTTTTGTTTGGCTGCAAAGGCGAGGTTAGTTTTTCAAAAAGTTAACTTGTATTCGTACCCATTAAAATCTTTGGATCGTTTTGAATTCTTGTTTTTACGAAAAGCTTTCATTTTAAAAAAAATCCTGAGGCACTATATAAAGAAGGTAGAGTAGAGTGTTTAGAAAAATATTATGCCAATGTTGATATTGGTTGTAAGATTTTGAAAAAAGCATCTACAATGGGTAAAATGGAGGCAACATATGCATTGGGAATACGATTGCTCCATTTAGAGGGGAGGTTTTAAGAAGGATATAAAATGTTAGAGAATCTCCCTCCAATGCATGATATGCAGAACCAAGTACAATTGGAACATTGTCGAAAAATCACTATGACAATGATATTCAAAATTCCCTCAGTTATAACCATCGTTAAGGATGAGAGATGAATATGCACATGTTGTGAAAATGTTAAGGGTTTTTTTATTGTTTTTGGAAAATTGAAAGCAATATGATAATTGATTTTATTAATTGTATGATTATAAGAAATGTAATTTAAGTTTGAATTTCAATGTAAATTTGAATTTGAATTTGAGCTAAACTATTAATAGGAGCCTTTGTGCTTTGTTGCCTTCGAACAAACAACTTTGTTACCATTCATCTTATATCAAATAATATGGAGAAATTGACCAACAACTTATCGAAAAATCTAGAGCAATCAACCAACAACTCATTGAAAAATTGTTGTTATATATGTGAAGCTGTTGGTTCGACAAAACTATTTAATATATGTTGTATGTAACATCAAACGCCATTTGTAAGATTCTTGATTAACCATAACTTATATTATTTCTTTCATATATCTTATGCGATTAACATTTTTTATTTCAAAGGTATTGCATGAACATCGTTTTGAAGCTAGAAGATTGAATATGTGAAGAATGTCTTCCGAAGCAAGCTACGACTCCTTCCACTTCAAATATTTTCATATCGGGAGACATATCACATAATATAGAAGTTGAAATTAAAGAAATTGAACTATTTATATAGAGAAGGAAACAAGAGAAAGAATGGAGGATTGAAGAACTTAACATCTGACGAGTCAACTGACTGTTAAAATTAAGATGTAATGTAATGTAATGTAACGTTGTGTAATGTAGTCTCGTGTAGTCTAGGAGTTAATGCTTCTAATGTAATGCAATGTCGTGTATTGTAGGAGTTAATGCTTCCAAACTTAAATATACTACTTTTCATAACTTGTTTCAATAAAAAATTCAATCGACCTCAAGTTGTTGCTTGTAATGGACTTCAAATTCAGAACGGTTGATTATTGTAATATAATATATTTTATTAATTTATTTTAAAAAATATCTCCTAACTCGTCATGTGGGTGTGACGAGTTATGTAAGTTTGAATTTTAAACATCAACGACCACTCTTTAATGGCTATTTATTGCTAGTTTTTTAAATTAGTCATATGGAACTCGTCACACTCGTGCGACGAGTTCCTTCGAATTTTTAAAATATTTTAATTATAGTAACATAATTTTCCCCTTAAACTAAGTTTCTTAATTAGGTTACAATTCAAATTTTTTTTACCTTACTAAAATATTAAAAAAATTAAATTCTTAAATAAGTAACTATATATTACGTATACTTAAAAAACAACTATTAAAATTTAACAAATTTTATAATTTATTTTTTTCTTAAATATTATATTACCAAACAAATTTAACAAAAATATTAAAAATTTAATAAACTAATAATTAAAGTACTACATAGCAATGACTAATAATTTAACAAAATTACTTATATTTTATTAATTCTTGACAATGTCAAGAGTGGTTGAATAGTAATCACATGGGACTCGTCGATGTCGTTGTGGTCATCCACCTTCATCATCTTCTTCTACGTTTTCTTCTTGTTGATCTGGCGTACTAAACATCACTCTACCATTTTAATTTCCACCTTCGGGTGAAAATGATGTAGTATTTAAGGTATTTAACGCCTAATTGATATCATCAACTCAAATTGCACATCAAAATCACTACAATATTTACCATATAGAACATGAACCTCCTACCCACTCCAGTTGACTCTTCATTTAAGAATGATTAGAAGATATACACCATAACTTGCTTGAGATGCACAATAATCCATGAAAGTAGAAGATGAAGATGTTGCTGCTGCAAATGATTTCTTGACATATTTTACCTTAATTTCTTCCCATTCGGCCCAAGCTCTCGCCTTGTTAAATGTGGTTTACCATTTGTTTCATAATTTTGAAGGTAGGAAGAAACACTAAAATCAAAATCTTCTTCTCCAATCTTCGAACAATTAGTCAAATTGAAATACCTCTCATTACATTGTTGTATGCATACAACATTCTTCTTCGATCAATCCTCTTTATGCTTCCCACACACATCAATTTTGTGGAAATCGTCCATCTTATACATCGCCATTCGAATCAGTTGATGGAACCCAAATTATTGTAAAACTTTATATGCGGTATGGATCTCAACAATGGTGAAATGAAGCAACAATGTTATGACACACCACGTCTCACTCTTTCGAAAAAGAATCGTGGTAGACACCGTTGGATCTCCGACTGAAAATTCAAAACATTCAAAATTCTTGATGTCTTTCTACACCACTGAAGATGTCAATGGTTATTTTAGAGGGAGTTCTCTTTAGCTATATGATTATATTATTATATAATTTGCATAGCAACCAAAACATGGACATTTCATTTATTCATTTTAATTACATATTTACATGTTGCATATTATATGATCAGATCATTATTTCATGCATATTATATGTTCACATATTCATTTGATTTCATTCATATTAATATTTAAGTCATTAATTTCGTTGCATATATATATGTGGCGTGGCATTATATTGCATGCATATGTTTAGAGCTGCTTCACATTCAACATGAAGGACATGAAACCTACCATAGAGGAGTATATACTACTCTATTCAATTTTGAAAATCTCCAAGTGGACAGAATTTACTCAATACCGCCGAAAGATCAATCTTTTAAGAGTAAGCTTGTAAAGATTACTAGAAGAGGGGAAAGCTGGGTGATGGAGCACATCCAACAAAAGGGAGAAGGTGAAAGTTACCCTTAGCATTTTCTCACAAAGGTGATTCACGAGCACATGGATGAAGGCAAGAGATTGGATACCTTTGCACTGGTTATGCACGGTTTACTCGTTTTCCCAAAAACTCTATTTCATGTAGAGGTTATTGTCACAGACTTTTTTGATAGATTGGAAAGAGGAATAAATCATGCAACTGATGTCTTAGCTGAGGAAATAATTAATTATTGAATCATCTCTTAAATATTTTAATTAAAGAGATTTATTCTCTTTAAAAAAAAAAAAGGCTGGAGGCGCACATCACCAAAGGAGCTAACTGATGGGGCTCTAACGAAGAAAAATCCTAAAGCCATTTTCATCATATCTCCCATCGTGACTTGAAGCCATCGAGAAGAAAGAGTCCGAGCATTTGTTTCAGATTTGGAAAAAGACATTGGAGAAGACTAGATCTATTTCTTTCAATTTTACATTCTTTCTCCTTTGACTTTATCGTTAATGATCTGGTTTGTTTATTTGAATGAATTCAACCCAGTCATGAACTAAACTTGTTTGGCTAGGGTTTTGGGATTTTTATGTTTGTTGAATGATTGATTTTTCTTATGAACGATTATCTATTTTGAAAGTTTATTCATCAATTGTTGTTCTTATTTGTGGTTGCTATATTTATAAATGAATGCTTGATTCTACCTATTTACTTAAAGATTCAAAAGACTTTAGTTCACTTAATTAAATTGATGAATGCAGGTTTTCAATTACGATAGTGGTGAAGACTAATCTCTCTCTAAAAGGAGAATGTTTCAAGTGACTAAAAGGAGTTTAAGTAAAGGAATGCATTATTCCCAAAGCTAACACATACATGTATTGCCAAAGGCAATAGTTTACATTAGATCTTCCACTAGGCATAGTAGGAAAACATAAACGATAACTCTGTCGAGCAATCAATGGGCACAACCTGTCGTGGAAATCAACTCGGAAACTCATCATAATCCCTACAAACTGCCACCGTATCATAAATCAGTTCTTCTTCCTTATATTTAGCACTTGCCTTGGCAACTTCATTGACCTGACAACCATTTACTTAGTTTCCCTTTACATTATATTTACTTAGTTCTAATCTCATCATTTTTATTTCCTTTCACAGTTGCAATAACTCAAGTAAAGTAACTCAACCAATCCCTATGGAGATGATACATGAATACTTATCACTTTATTACTTGTCGATGTGTATACTTTCACCATTTGCGTAGCATTTAAAACATGCACCAAGTTTTTTGGCGCAATTGTTGGAGATTGATAATTGGTGTTATTTGTTTTTGTTATTGCAATTTGTTTTGTTTTTACTAACTTTATTTTTCTTTTTCTTCTAGGTGTGTTACAAGTTAAAGGAGCATCTACATGTGAGGAGATAAAGGTCGAACTATTAAAGCACAACTTTCAGAATTGACAGACTTGCTAGCATCTATGCAAATGCCAAGAGCATTCCAAGGAATCCATGACGTGGTAATTTCTTGCGATTATTGTGGAGGAAATCATTTGTTTGGACATTGCCCTTACAATCACGAAGCATATGGATACATAGAGGATTGCTACAACCAAGGGTGGAATCAACAAAAAAGTCCTTTGTCGTTTGATCAAGGAGCAGAAACTCTTTGTGACCATGACAGCTTGTTGAGGCGCAACTGACATGCCATGGCAGTGTAGCGATGATCAAAAAGCCAATCTTCTCATGGATGATCAAAGAGGTGACAATTTCTATGCATCTAACGACTATGTTGCACCACAAGAATTCAATCAATTGTCACAAAAATGTAGTAACACACAAGCGCAATTAAATTCCATGGATGTTATAATTGCTGAGAAGAATGCACACGTGAGAGATGCGGAAGATTGATTGAGGAGGTTCACATATGCCATGGATATAATGCCACAATAATCAATTCCTAGGGATACTAAATTCCCAAGCAAGAGGCTGAGAACATCATGAAGATATATTTTCAATGTGTGGGAGCAATTGGAAACTCCAAGTCGAGAATATGCCAATGAGAAAGAATGCCCAACATCGAATGAGCCTAAACAATAGATTGCCACAACAAGATTGAGAAGCCGGAGCATAGCAATGTAACGATAACACTCAATAAGGTTGATACTTTGCCAGGAAAATTACACAACTACAAGTAAGGTATGCTCGTTTGGGAGAAGATACTCTATCCATGGTGATTCCCTCCAATCCTAGTGTGGACCAAATCTCTACTGAAGGAGATGTTTGAAAAGCCTAAACAAAGTGGTGGTTGGATGCTTGAAGATTTTAGAGAATTGGTCATTCACTTGACTTACACCAACTTGTGGCAGAGGATTGCCACGACAATGGCCTAGAGCAACAATTGCCAAGACCATGGAGGCTACATATAACATGATGGAAGTGATGAGGATGAGGTAATTAAAATGGTTGGATGTTGGAAAAACTGATCAAATTGAATTTATGCCTTCAGGAACAACAACAAGGTGGAGGACATGCATGGACTACCAAAGGAACAAGGAAGAAAGACGCCTCCACCACGGGCACACAGTGAGAGCTACTTATTTTAGTTAGGTTGTTAATTTTTAATTTCATTAGAATAAGAAGAGGAGCAACACTAGATATTTGTCACAAAAAAGAGAGATAGTGCCATCGAGAATTCCTTATCGGAACTTGCCACCGCAATTGATTCTGAGGCGGGTGGTGACGCTGCTGAGATGGACGGCAAGTGAATTGTCGCACGATAACTCTTGCTGTAGGGAAAGGTAAGGAAAAGAGTTTTTGAACCACAATGTACTGATTCTTGCAAAAAAAAATCTAGGTTCCAAGGACACCACGCATGTATTATCAGCACCATCGAGATAAGAAAGTAAAAGCATCAAGAAAACTGCACAATGGAATCTCTGAATAAGAGGTTATGACCTCTCATTTTAGTTTTATTTCTTTAGAATGTTGCATGCAATGAGGAAAATGCTTCATTCGAGTTTGAGGGGGGATTGTGTCTCTTTGTTTATATGTTGTCTTTGTTTTTTTTTCCATGTGTCTGTTTAGTTACATCGTATACTTGCCATGAAATTATACAACAATTTTGAGACTTCGTACTTACTTATGATGAGATATTTGCCAACATTAATTTAATGCCAAAAACCCTAGGAATGAGAAACAATTTGAGATTGCCTTAATGATACTTGTGTTGCTTTGAATTAATTACCAAATGTTGTGATTGTTTGACTTATGAGTATTTTAGGAAACATTGATGCAATGAAAGTTTATTTAATATATAAATAAAAAAATTAAGTAAATTTCTAGAGGTGCCCATCTGGCTCTAGCTTGGCCTTTGAACAAATTGCTAAAGGTGTCCATATGGATCTAGCCGTGTAAATAAAATTTCCCACGACAAATCTTCAAGCTCTAAGGCACTCTATTGCTAAAACAAGTCTGATATGCATAGTGAATACTGAGTAGGAAAGATAGTCTAAATTAGCATGAGTGAATGAAAGTCTTCACGGGATAAACCTACCCAATAGGCTAGGGGTTAGTTGTATGCTTCATCTTGCCTTCGAGCCTAGAACAATAGTTGTGATGAGTTGAAGCCCTAGATAAACTAAACTATAAATTGCCAATGGCTACTGTTGCTTTAATAATTGCATATGATGTATTCTTTGATTATGTTGTTAAATTGTCTCAACTATGAGCACACACATGCATAAGCATAATGAGTTGATTTGAGATGATCTCTTTTTGTTTTGAGGTTGGAAAGTGATTGACAGGAAATTGCCAAGGTCCTGAGGTGACAAGTGCAGAGCGGGTGTAAGTGTTGTAGACACTTATTTTCGTATGGGGTCTTTATTACATTGTATAGCATAATATATGTAATAGTTTTTGAAAATATAGTATAGGTTTTGAAAACGTATTTTGAAAACGTATATATATAGTTTTGAAAACGTTTTGAAAAAATATAATATAGTTTTGAAAGCGTATTTTGAAAACATATAATATATAGTTTTTTAAAATGGTTTTGAAAATGTATTATATATAGTTTTTAAAAACGATTTTGAAAATGTATAATATGTGGTTTTTAAAAAAAAAAGGTTTTTGGAAAACATATATAATTTAATTTTTGAAAACGTATTTTTGAAAACATATAATATATGATTTTTTAAAATATTTTTAAAAACATATATATTATATATATAGTTTCTTTGAAAACAATGAAATATAATATATATACATATTATTATTAGTATTTTATTTTATGTTTTTATTATTTTATTTATTTTATTAACTTATCATATTTTTATTCTTTTTTTTTCCATGTCCAATTAAGTCCAAATCCAGTTCCAAAGGGTCCAAAGCCAAAGGTAAGATCCAAATTCGACCCAAACAAATCAACAGGCCAACCCGGTGGAAAGCCCAAACCCGTCTGCCTAACTCAGCAGAGGATTAGGATTTCGTGTTTAACCAAGAGCGTCGCACGGTTCTGGACCGTTAGATTGAGGATGGATTAACGACCCATATCAAAGACAGCTAGGGTTTTAACCTAGCACCAACGCCGCAAATGAGTGACAGCCATTGTATCTGGTCAAAATAATCCAATGATGGATCGAGAAAACTGAAAGGCACCCACCGATTGAACAACGACCACGCACCGATGAAGCATTTAAAGCCGAGAAAAACATCGAAAAATCGGCCATAACCGAACGTGCAAGAGAATCCCGACAAAATCGGGACTGAACCATCCCATTTTAATCGGTAACAACCATCACAAGTGGGGTTATGAAAACCACCGAGAATCATTGAAAAGAAACACAAGAAAAAGCCAATCGAGCAACCAAGCAACATATCAGAGAAAAAAATCCCCAAAAGCCATCAACACCAAAAAAAAAGCAACAAACAATAAATATCCAAAACCCCAAAGGCCAAAATCTTTCAAAATCGAAAGTAAAGAAAGACAAAGCTTAAAGCTTAGTTTCGTGGGAAAATGTCGAGGACGCGGAGGAACTTCACTAGAAGGGGAAACATTATCGTGAGTTGAAAAGACATCATCGAAAAAGGTAAAAAATCAAGGGTTTCTTTTTTAGATTATGCATTTCAGGGTTGATTTTGGAGATTTAGGGGCTAGATTTGGTTTTAGGGTGTAGAGGGAAACATTTTGGGAGGTTTGTAGTTTTTTGACCACCGGTGATGGTGGCCAGAGCGCGAGCGGTGGCAGCTTCACCGGTGAATGGCCGACCATAGGCTGGTTAGGGTTTTGAATATGGAGAGTTGATAGAGATGAGAGTGTTTTTTAGGAAATGGTTTAAAATGATTTTTGTGTGGTTTTGGGGCTATTTATAGGGAGGACTGAAGTGTAATTAGTAAAAGTTTAAATTATTTATGCAGTCCTTGTAATTATGACCTGTAATTCATTTTGGTCACCTGTTGTAAATTTGCCCTTGAATTTTAAATTAATTTGATTTAATCCCCGTTTATATTTCTTATATTTTACGAATTGACCCCCTAACTTTTATTTATTCCCTTGCAACTTTCAATTAACATCAATTTGACCCTAATTTTAAATTCTTTCCAATTTAATCATTCTTTAATGGTTGTTTTCTTTTAATTTAATACATTTTATTTTGTTTTGTTTTATTTTATTTTATTTAACATTAATTTGACTTTTTAGGGAAATTTTAACTTCATCAAAGGTAAGTAATTCGGGTCGAACTTTTAAATTTTAATTTAACCTTTAATTTTTGCAATTAAGATAACCAAGAAATCAAATTGGTATCGAAAGGGCAGTACATGGATGATAATCCTTTCCTAACTGTAATCGACTACTGAATCCGACAAATTTCTGGTAAAACGTAGATAAGATAAAATGTAAGTTAAGGTGACCGATCAACCTAATTTAAAATGATCGGTGGCGGCTCCATCACATGAAATTAAGTTAGAACCCGATTTCGGGCCCACCTGAAAGACGATTACGACAGCTTGGCGATTCCACTAGAAACAGGTAAGCAAGTCAGGCTAAAATTAATTTTCGATTGTCTTCTTAAGCAAAAATTGTAAGTTTAAATTTTAATTTATCTTTTTGATCGTTATTATTTACCTTTTATTATTATTTTTCAAATAAATAGTCGTACTGATATTTTTTAATGATTTTTGCTTTTCAAAAAATTCATCTTAGGCTCTATACAGGAGCTCCAAACCATTTCGTAAGTGGAGGTGAAAGCGACGCCTTCGTCGAAATTTATTCTCCGTATAGGCCTAGCAAGTAACCTTTGGAATTCATATATCTTATGGCTTCGTGCAAATTTATTCTCCATACAGACATAAGGGAATGTATCCTCTTGAGTTTAACTTGGTCCATATGAGCTTGTAATGGGCTTGGACTGAGGGTCTGGCAAGCCCAAGGGGGCACCAACAAAGATAACTCGGGTACCTTTTTTAGAACCTAAACCAAGATACTGCAGTGAATTAGAGCCCACCCCAAAACTTCATTTCAAAACCTAGGCTCCTTGAGTTAATTCTTTCTTTATTTTTTGTTCAAGTCATGCGAAATAAAAGTATATGCAGTTAGGATTTGTTCAGAAAATTAACATGCGGGAAAGAAATCATGTCTGAGAAGAAAAAGCATCTGGGGTAAATATCATGTGGCGTAGGAATTCTTTATTTTTATTATCATTTCGATTATTATTTTTATTTTACTAATTTGTTTCCGTTCATTTTTGTTCCTTATTTTTTTATTCTGATCATTTGCATCATTTAAAGAGGTGTTGATATGCAAAATGTGTTCGTTAAAACTCAAATAATTTGTATTAATGGACAAATGGGTTGTAATCCAAGAGGTAAAAAATGTAGAGGTCCGACTATGGTCAGAGAAGACTCGAAAGAAAAAGGGGGACAGTCTGCAAAGTAACTATGTGTCAGATCTAGTTGGATATGCTTATGTTAGCCTTAAACAAAATGATATTCAGGAGTTGGGAGCATTTGGTATAGTTGGAAAAATGACAGGAAACAAAGATTCTGCCAGCGGTACAGTGATATTGCACATCTGCTCCATGTCAAGATTGATGAATCTTTGATCCGACCCTTAGGTTAATTTTGGAATCCGAGTTACAGTTGCTTTACATTCAACCAAGATGACATGGTGCCCACAATCGAGGAATACACGACTCTATTTCATTGCGAAGGAATCAGAATGGACTGGGTCTACACTAAATGGACCAGGTAGATGAAAAGTGGGTAATTAACCGAATTCAACACAAAGGCAAGGGAAAAGGAATTTCTTGGACTCATATCAAGCAATTAATGAAGAATCATCCTGATGAATGGAAGGTTATTGACCTTTTTGCACTAGGTATCTATGGGTTGGTTCTTCCCAAAAACTTTGGGATACATCAAGGTCGTTATGGTAGAACTATTCAAACAACTACCTAAGCGAGTGAACCCTGTGCCAATAATCTTAGCAGAAACTTTTTGTTCTCTAAACCATTGCAGAAGAACTGGTGGAGGAAGATTTATAGGGTGTACACGACTTCTTCAGGTTTAGATCCATAGTCAATTCTGGAAAACTAATGGGATTTCTTACCTCCAATTCAACACCACGTACTCTCCTTTGGAACAATTCCTTATACAAAAGTGGCGAGAAGGCATTCTGAATGAGAAATGGGTAATTGTATTCATGTACCTTCAAGAAAAGGACATTGTATGGAGAGCCCATTGGCTGACTCATAGTGACATTCTTTATCGATGTGGAGACTCAGGAATCATAATGTTACTTGGGTTATAGGGATGAGTTGGTTATTCTATGCTTTAAGCACTTCGGCAATATGGGCACGACAATTTATCCCATTTAGTTTTCATACCATGAAAACTATAAGAAGAAGGTCAAAAATGTAGCTGAGTCATGGAAGAAGATATTTCTTACAGATGTTGTAGCTGTTAATGACATGTTTACTCCAGATTATATAGTATGGAGGAAGCTAATGAAGAATGACACTGTTCCCATACCAGATCATAAAGATACTTGTACCATGGAGAAGCATCTTAAACTTGTTCCCTCTAAATTGGATATAGCTAAGAAGAAATTCGAAGCTGAAACAAATACTAAGGGAACTCGAAGCTGAAAAATTCCAATGGAAGTTAGATGCCGAAGCTCAAAAGGATCAAGCATACAAGTTAGAAAAGGAACAGAAAAAAGTATGCTTTGAGTTGGAAGATTTGAGAAAAGGGTATTAAGAGCAAGTTCAGAACAATTCCAGCTTAAAAATGTCTTCCGAAGTATTGGAAAGGTGAAGCCAGTAGTCTGAAAAGGAAGTTCGAGGGACAAGATAAAAGAGAGACACTGAAAAAACAATTAAAGACTTCCCAAAGACGTTTATTAGAAAGCCAACTCCAGAACAAACGATTGAAAACCAAGGTAACTGATTTGGAAAGGTCCCTTCAAATGTAGCAAGAACAAGATGGTAGAACTATAGCTGAGTTGGAGGTCGTTGTAGAAAAATTCAAGATGCAAGCCAGTGAGCTTCAGATAGTTCCTTTTGAAGAAGGAATTCAGTGACATTTCCATTGAGAACAGGCTCAGCAAAAGGTGAAGGCTAGAGATGCAGTCATTTGAGACTTCTTGGAGCAGGTACAGAAAGTGGCAAGCCACTTGCACAGTTTGGCGAGAAAAGACGGGGTGGTTTGACAAGGTATTCAACTAGTAACAGATGAAGCAAGAAGCCTTGTTAACCTATTAGAAGCCATTCGGGGTCTAGAGGACCTAGTTAGAATGTACATTTGAGTTGTTTGGTATCTTAGAAATAACACTTTTGCCTCAATAAATATTATTTATAATAACAGACACGTTTTTGGATTAGTGCCTCGAAACTTCATGCATCATGCATTCTTGTGGTAAAATAACAGACATGTTGTACACGTTTTTTCTTTTCTTTTCTTTACATTCACATTAACTAACATAAAATGTCTCATCAAACAAAGGAACAAACACTGGACGTACCACCTCAAGCATTAGACACACATCATCCTCACAATACTCGTTCAAAGAGAAAAAAAATAGAAACTAATATCACTCAACTTGAAAAAAACATGCTATGGTTACAAAAGGAGTTTGAAGAAAAAATAAGTCAAAATCAACAAAATACCTTGGATTCCATCATTAGGAACCAAGAGTCATTAGTTGATCAGATTGTTGCAAGGTTGTCTGGCCTAAATCAAATGAATGCTCCTTGGACATGGGCATCTGAAGGGGTGACTTTACCACTTACCCCACAGCTGATTATCTCACCTGAGATCTTACCAGGACTTCAAGGAGACTCATCTGTTGCAAAAGCACAAGCTTCATATACTGCAAAGGCACAAGCTTCATCGGCTGCAAAAGTAAAATCTTCTGTAACTAACCCTCAAAATAATTCAGATGATTATCGTACTCCAAATTTTGATGAAGAGGATAAAGCAAAAAAGATGGAGGAGAAAATTAAGTTGTTAGAAGATCAAATGAAGACAGTTAAGGGAGAAGATAATTATTACGGAGTTGATGCTCTGGAACTAAGATTAGTCCCATATCTAATTATTCCTCCTAATTCACTGCTTCCAGAAGAGGCTGTCAGGTTCAAACATCTGGTGGTATAATCAACTGAACCGTTCGCACATCATAACATGAAAAGATCTCACCAAGTATTTCTTAGAACAATACAAGCATGTCAACGACATGAGGCTAGATCTTGTCATGTTGAAAAGTATGGAGAAGAAATATAATGAAAGCTTCAGACAATATGCACAACGATGGAGGGATTTAGTTGTGAAGGTTCATCCTCCTTTGGATGAAAAAGAAACAATAAAGCTCTTCGTACATACTTTGAAGGCTCATTTCTTCGGGCATCTGGTTGCAATTACATATAGAAATTTCTCTGATCTGATTATGGCCGGAGAGATGATCGAGACGACCATTAAACAAGGAAAGATAGATGGAGGTGAATCAAGCAGAAGACCTCCCATGAAGAAGAAAGAATGTGAGATCAACAACATCAACACCTTTAGTACCAAAAAAAGTGTTACGATCCCCAAGTCAAAGCCAATTGTAGATGTACCATCAGGTACTTCTAGACAAGATGCGAGGGAACCAATGAGGGAAAATGAGTATTTCGAGCCGATTCCCATGACATACAAGGAACTCTACCAACAACTTTTTGACACATATGTGGTGTCACAATACCTGGTAGAACCACTAAATTCCCCATACCCCAAGTGGTATGATGAAAACGCACATCGTGAGTATTATGATGGTGTCCCGGGACATGCTATTGAAAACTACCTCGCCTTTAAGAGGATCATTCAAAGGATGCGCAATAGGAACTTGATTCATTTTAATAATTCAGAATCACATAGCGTTGCACAAAACCCTCTGCCTAACCACCAAGAAAGTAAGGTTAATGCAATCATTAAGGAGAGGGGCAAGAGAGTTAAAATAAGTGTTTTTGAATTAAAGTCTCCTCTGGCCTAGGTGTGGAGGCAGATGGTAACGGTAGGGTTTCTTGCACCACACTTAGTACGAGGTTGTAACCATTGTTGTTATCACAATGAAGACATAAGGTGCAAGAATGTTATGA